>NC_141025.1:15300000-15420000 GCF_052040795.2 Danio rerio
ATTTTTTTTCCCAATAGGGTATATGCCGAGCTAGTGGGTTTCCCATACTGATAAACTTCCGGTGACCTGTTATTGTGAATTTTTTCCATTTTATACGGTTCCTGTTACAGCATGGATGTTGTAATGTTATTAAAATACATTCAGTTAAACAGACTTTGGCATTCATTTAGTTGTTCAAGCGTAAAACGAGACAAAAAGCCGTTTACTCGCACGCGCCCATCATAATTGGCAGGCTAGCGCAGAAGCTCCATTGAATATACTGGAGTAAAATAAATGCTCATATTATAAAGACATGGCGGGGTGAATGTAATTTAATGCAGAGCTTCTTGTACAATCTGAGACCCACTTAATATTGGATATCACTCAACCAGTGGAGATCGCTGATTTTTAAAGAAAACTGACCTTAAATGCGCTGATTTTTGCATTACATACAGTTGAGCGGAAGCGCTTAACCCAGGTTAATAGCAAATTAAAAGTCCTATTAGCATGCTTCAGCATATACCCTATTTCTGTTTAATGGAGAGCAGATTTTTTTTCAACACTGTATTGTTCTGTAGACTAATGAAAAATAAATAGCTTAAAGGGGCTAATAATTTTGTCCCTAAAATGGCTTTTTAAAAATTAAAAATTGATTTTATTCTAGCCGAAATAAAACAAATAAGACTTTCTCCAGAAGAAAAAAAATATTATCAGACATACTGTGAAAAATTCCTTGCTCTGTTAAACATCATTTGGGAAATAAAAAAATTAATAAAATAAAATAAAATAAATAAATACATACATATATATATATATATATATATATATATATATATATATATATATATATATATATATATATATATATATATCATAAATATCATAAAATATTTGTTCAAGGATCAAAATTCCACATATTGGTGAATAATTTTGTAAATAAAAACCATTTATACATATTAAAACCACATGATTTGGTTAAGATATATCTCCTCTGAGCAACATGATACCATATTTATACAGAGATTTGGCAAAAGTAAGTGTGAAATTTTATTCTGCTTTTGTTTCTTTCTCTATAATTAATATTTCAGGCATATTTCTCAATATTATGAAGTATTCTAACGCATATATTTTCAGTAGCTACAGAGAATAATGCAGATTGTTGAAAATGTGAGATTATTTTTTAATGATGAACGTCTCATGATTTTATACTGGTGAAAGTGTGAAAACAACATCATGTCAACATTCTCAAGGCATGAGGGGGTTGTCCTGTTTTCGAGTGCTACCGAGCACTGTCACTATAGAAACACACACATATAAAAATAAATAAAGCCGCACCACGAGGAGGTAGCGATGGCATCTGATAGACTTTCAGAACACCATGTGGGCGAGCTGTAGATGCCCTGCAGCACAGACTTCATCAAATAAAGATCATCACAGTTTAATTAAAACGTTTCGTTTAACTATTGAGTCATTTCCACTTTGAAAAGGCATGGAGTGTAACCAAAGTGGTATGGAATAAGAGAGCAGTACTGACCTTGTACTTTTAATTTTCGGGGTCATCCTCATACACTGAAACACTACACGCTGAATTTGTTTAAGAAAAACATCCTCTGACCTATGCCCAGCTTAGCTTACAAAAGGCCTGCACACCTCTGTCATACATTGGTTTGTCTAATGTGGCTTTGTGGATAAAGATCAGAACTGGTGAAAGCAGGTTGTAAGGGCAATCGTTGTACTAACATCATTCTGCCCTTGAGCAAGGCATTTAACCCCAGGTTGCTCCAGAGGGATTGGGCCTGTAACTTAAGATGCGAGGCAGCGCATATCTGCTGTATAGTACTATATACAGTGCTCAGCATAACTGAGTACAGCCTATTTTATAAATTTTTATCCATTTGTCGGTAAATATAGGCAATGTATTGTGGTGCATTTAAACAAAACAGATGTTTTAAACAGATCTATCTATTAATATAATATTTTAGTCACCAAACATATTTAGAAATTGAAAAATAATAATTAAATTAACGCAAAATATTGCAAAAACTAATTAAAACCTACAAAAAAAAAAAACTAAAATTGTAAAAATTTTTTTTGCTTCTGTTGATTGTTCCTCTTTAAAAGTTGTATTTAATATTTTTCTATAACATATAAAATTGTGTATACTAGTTTTTGGACGGTTATCGTGAGTTATTTTGTTGAACTCAATATTTGGCTTCAGTACTGACTAACATTATGTATATGCACAAAAATAATATTGTAGAGCTTCCTATTAAAATATGAATTTTAAAGAGAGATTTGTGAGGGATGTGTTTATATATGCTGAGCACTGTTGTGCAAATAAATTCCACCAGCTCTGTGCTTATGAGTAAACAATGTATTTTTCTATTCTATTCAGTTTCACAAAAAGACTTTTATTTAGATTTAAGTAGTTTGAAACCATTTATTGATTAAGACAAAATGTATACACTACCTGATAAAAGTCTTGTCGTCAATCTCTGTTGTAAGATTAACAAATAATAGCTTGACTTCTTGCACACTTAACTTAAATTGACAACAAATTAAGTCAAGAGCAGTACAGAGGTGTCAAACTCAATTGACCCTTCGCTAAGCCACGCCCAAAAACCGCCACCCACCAATCCTGGCTTAGCAACTGCTACTCGCAGGGGCTCTGTCAAGCTTTCGAGTGAGCGAAACAGGCCTAAGCGTTGTGTAAATGGATTGTGCAAATCTGTTACCCGTTATCCTAAAAGTTAGGACAGGGTGGGGGAATGTTTTCCCTTTTCAAAACCAAAAACCCAAGAGCCAGTGTGGATCAAGCTCTATTAGGAGCGGAGTTACGTTGGTTTTGTTTTGATATTGCTGACACATTCAGTGATAGACCGACAGCAATAACTCACAAACCTCTTACCCTAAAAAGATGTGTTTCCTACAAAAATACAAAGCAGGTTATGTTTCACAGCTGTCTTTTCCTTTTTTTCCGCTCAATATTGAGCACTTTAAGCCATCGCCATAGTAGTCATACTAATAGCGTCACGAGTTATTGATCCGGAAAATACGAATCTGTTGCTAACTTTACTGAACTTCATATTTCATCTGTTTCCAGCTATGAATATTTGAAATTACAAATCAACAGAACAAAACCGCGATATGATTACAAACTGAGCACTTGTGGTCAATATACTTTACCCGCAGCTGTTTTTTAGTCATCTATGAAGAGCACACAAACATGCTGACGGTACTTTACATTGTTATGAGTGAATGATGCTAATATTCAGGACAAATCCATTAATTTCCTCTTTCTGGCTGCTCTTTTTATTAATAAATTATGTAAAAACACTGTCCACGCGTGTTTCCTCGTTGGTTAGTAAGGCTATATTTCATTACACAACAATTAGTTAGGGAAATCACGATTTAATTAGTTATTATTAGATTATTTTAAATTTCACCTCTCCTGCTGAGCATGAGCTAAGCTGTTGAATGGCCAGCGTATGACGTACCTATTCTAACCTAGCTTCAATTTTGATTAAATTATTTTTTAATTGGTTGCCTATTATGTGGTGAATATACTCCTGTAATGCATACTGCAGTCCTTTTTTGTCTGGCTTTCTCTGATATCTCACCTGTTCGCCAAAAATGAGTAATTATATACCTGGCAATGTCTGACACCGCCGCATACACACTGTAAAAGACGTGCCAGGCACGAAAGCTTGACAGGCGTAGCAACAACTAAGGAGGGCAGGGCTTAGCGAAGGGTCAATTCCTGGAGAGCCACAGCCCTGCACAGTTTAGATCCAGCCCTGCTTCAACACACCTATCTGTAGGTATCAAACAAGCCTGAAGAACTCAATGAGTTTGATCAGGTGTGTTTAATCAGGGTTGGAACTAAGCTGTGCAGAGCTGCGGCCCTCCGGGAACTGACACCTGTGGGTTAAAAGTCGAGTTAACCCAAAAAAAATATGCTGTACAGTAACTTGCCTTACAATTTATGCTTTGAAGTGAACATGAGGATGAATAAATGAGGACAAACTTAATCTGGGAATAGAATAGTTGTTAATTAACTGTTCATAAACATTTTTAAAATAAAAAAAAATGCTAAAAAAAGTGTTCTTGGAGCTTTGTATGATTACAGTTTTTCATTCCTTTTAAACGTCTCTGGATCATTGCTGTCTATAGAGGATCATAAATGAAGGTCTTAGGGGTTTGGAAAGACGTGATGTTGTCATTTTTGTGTGAACTAACCCTTTAAAGTGTGTGTGTGTGTGTGTGTGTTTGGGGGAGGTCTGTTCTCTCAGTTACACCACATTATGCCTGTAAATTTCCTTTGCATGTCTCCATCTGCTCCAGGATAGGAGGGGTGTGTGTGTGTTATGGAGAAGCAGTGGTTTGGGGTTGGAGTTTGGGTCCTTGAGAGTTGGCTATGAGCCAGTCTCAGCAGGAAGCTTGCTGGTTCACACGGACAAAAGCAGTAATGACTTGTTCCAGGGATGTCTGTGGTGGACACGACTGTCATCATGCAGCCCAACCCCCTTCAAAAAGTGCCTCTCTTTTTTCCTCCGAAGCCAATTTCCGACCCACTGTAGACATGAATTAAGTCCGCAGAATTGTTAGTTGTGGTGGTTTTAGAATGCACATGGATGCTGAATCACATTGAAATGCTATGAAGAATATCAAAGCGTGAGTGCTGAGGTGGTTAAATGATTCTACACTAGCTCACAAAAGTCTTGTCGTCAGCAGTAAGAGCATCAAATAATAACTTGACTTCTAGTTCATCATTTGAAAAAGTGTCAGAAGGTAGATTTTTCTGATGAATCATCTGTTGAACTGCATCCCAATCATCACAAATACTCCAGAAGACCTACTGGAACCCACATGGACCCAAGATTCTAACAGAAATCAGTCAAGTTTGGTGAAAGAAAAATCATGGTTTGGGGTTACATTCAGTATGGGGACGTGCAAGAGATCTGCAGAGTGGATGGCAACATCAACAGCCTGAGGTATCAAGACATTTGTGCTGCCCATTAGATTACAAACCACAGGAGAGGGCAAATTCTTCAGCAGGATAGCACTACTTCTCATACTTCAGCCTCCACATCAAAGTTCCAGAAAGCATAGAAGGTCAACATGCTCCAGGATTGGTCAGCCAAGTCACCAGACATGAACATTTTTGAGAATGTCTAGGGTAAGATGGAGGATGCACTGAAGATGAATCCAAAGAGTCATGATGAACTCTGGAAGTCCTGCAAGAACACTTTCTTTGCCATTCCAGATGACTTTATTAATAAGTTATTTGAGTCATTGCAGAGATTTATGGATGCAGTCCTCCAAGCTCATGGAAGTCATTCACAATATTAATTCTTTTTCCACTGCAGCATGACTTTATATTCTATACTGTAAATTATTGCTGTTATGTGACAGGACTTTTGTCAAAGCAAAGTCAGACCTTACTGTCCTAATTAAATAATTAAAAATCAAGGCATGATCATATTTTATTTTGGTTAAATAAGCGTAATCTAGAGGCATTTGCCTTTCATAGAAGCCACTTCTGATCAAATGAAAGTACAATTTATTATTTGCTGTTTCTAAAACTTTGATGGGCGACAAGACTCATGTCAGGTAGGGGCTTTGATGACTTTACTCACAATAATCCAGGCTATTTTAAACCAGCTATGTTTAATAATGGAATATGTACAGAAAACTGCATCAAACTTCCACATTCCAACAAAATCTGTTTGATGGTAAGAGCAGCCTGGCAGTAATTCCATGTAGGTGGTGCTTCATTATTCAGTAAATACAAATAAGTCAACCTAGAAGGTCCAATTCAACACCTAGAAGACAATTTGATCATGCCTGGGCTCAAATTTATAACTTGCTAAGTGTCTTTCATTTATTTTCAGGTTAATTGAATGTAATTTATTATTTATGCAGTAGTCCCATTTTCTTTGCCATGTTTTGTTTAAATACAAATTAATTGTAGGTTTCAAGTCCTCAGGAAGAATTAAAACTCTGTCACTTTCAAGGAGATAGCCTGTTTTTCTGCTTCTCTTAATTTAAAATGATACACAATGCATTCACAAACAAAAAACAAGCTCACAAACTGCAGCTTATGAGCCATTCTTGTGATTAGATCTTAATATTTGCATGTGCAGTACAGAAGAAATATAGGTAATAATGTTAAAATCTTAATGGTTATAGACAGATTTTACAACGTATAAAGGGCTTCTTGGCATTGGTCGGGGCCATTTATTTTCCTGGGGTCCTAAGCGGTTGCTTACCATGCTCATTAGTTAAGTCCCCCCCTGCATGGAAGTTAAATAGACATTTACCTCCAATCTGTCCGGTTAAAACTAGTGCTCTTGAAAGTGAAGTCTGGCCTGCTTGAGACCCCCCCTCCTCCACCTCACTTTCAACTCAATTGAAACACCTCGGCCTCATCCAAACCACTACAGACACTTTCCAACCCAAAGCCTCTAAGCAGAGAGCAACTTCAGCAGGATCTCTCCAACACTATACTTTAGTTCTGTTTTTCCTTCTCAATCCCTCAAGTGCACAGAAGTGCACTCATCATTCAAGTATGAGTGTACTTCTGCCGGCCTGCAGGACTGCTGCATGTCTGCCTCTGAAGAAATGATCCACGAGTCTGTAAGAGAAACAGACTGTCATTTTTGTGTGGTTTTTAACTTAACATCACAACTCGTTTTAGTTTTTTATGACATATTTCTGAGTGCAATAGACAAAGAAACATATAAAGGAACATTTTACAAGTCGCCTACAGTTTACAACCTCCTACAGAAGTTCGAGTTTTACTATAATTTAGCTTAGCATAGATAATTAAATCGGGATAGACTAGTAGCATCTCGCTAACTACAATAGAGTCAAGCTTTAAACTAGACAATAATCAAAAACTCAGGTCATTTTGTTCTAGCTAGATGCTAATGTATTAAAAAATGATAACGCTCAACAGTTGAACTCTATGCGAATTGTAAAATGAGCCTAACAGTGTTCATTTAACAGTGTGATATAAGGTCACTTTTTTACATAGAGAATTGGTTGGATCCAGACTTATCTAGACGTATTACACTCCTATTTTGAAACTGCTGCATCTGTTGGATAGCAGAGCAGCTTTAATGATATCAGCTGAAAAGGATCAAAGCAAAGTAAGTTATTACTTACAGTCCCTGACAAAATCTTGTCGCTTCTCTTTTGTAGAAACACTTGCTATTAACCTGACTTTTGATTAATCAATTGGTGTTGGAAATAGCTCATTTGAAAAGCTAAAACCCTCCCAAATGATATTTAATGCACTGAAATAAATTAGTTTCACTAATAAAGATTTTAAAAAGTTCAAAAGTTTCAAACATTAACTGCATTTTAAGGTCATGCCACAGCATCTCAATTGTATTCAGGTCAGGATTTAAACTATAGGCCACTGTTTAGAAGCTTTAGAAATGGCTTTATAACATTTTCCAGACTGGTAAATCTCAATTATTTTCTTTCTCTTTTGTCTCATAGGGTGCTTTCACACATGTGAATCGATTCAGTTGTTCCGAAACAGGGATTAAAATTGTTACATTGTTGCTCTTTCGCGTTCACACGGCAAAGTTTCTAATCCGACCAAAAGAGCTAAAACAAGTGACGTGTGAGTAAACTCTCCTCACATTGGTCAGAGTTTCAGGGTTGATTTTGCAGAGTCCCGCTCAGCTGTCAAGGGAGGTGGTGGTTTGGTGGTGTTCGCCAAGGTGCGTGCGACGTGTCTGAAGAGTGAGGAGACATGCTGTGGGGAGGGGTGAGAAGGGTGCGTGACCTATTTGAGGACCGGGAGGGAGACGCACGATTACCGGGAGATTATCAGTCGTTTGCGGGCATCCTGGAGACTCCCGAAACTTCCCGCCCTACTTATAATTCTCTCTTCATATACCCGAATGCCTATTACATATCCATAAAACACTGTGATATACCTGTGCTCGGATCGTATCGCTTTCTCACTGCAATTGATCCGCTCCAGAGTTTGTTTCAATCGAGCCGAAACCACCTCATTAAGGCGATCTCTTATCGATTGATTTGGCGCGGATCCTAGCGCGATTGCTGGTTTTATATATGCCAAACGAACTGGGCAAACAAGACAGGTTCCGAAACAAAAGTGTAGGTGTGAAAGCACCCTAAATTTGTTTGGATCTCGGCATGATGTCTAACTTTTGAGGATCTTTTGGTTTACTTTCTCTTTGTTAGGCAGGTCCTATTTAAGAGATTTCTTGACTGCAAATAGGTGTCGTCTGGGTGTTGCTAGAGAAATTAAACTTAGGTGTGACAAACAGGTGATATATTTTAACAAAGGGCAAACACTTTTTCACACAATGCTATGTAGTTTTAGATTTTGATTTACTTTAATAATAAAACCTATATTTAAAGATAGCAAGATGTGTTTACCTCTGACTAATATTTAAATTTGTTTGATAATCAAACTGTAAAGTAACTTTGGCCCACTCATTTTTTTAAGTTAAAATTTTTTTAAATATATAATAAAAAATAATATATATATATATGATTATAATTCAGTGAAATTCATAGGTTTTCAAGCATTAACTGCATTTTAAGTTCATGCCACAGCATCTCAGTTGGATTCAGATCAAGACTTTGACTAGGCCACATTGTTTAGAAGCTTTAGAAATGACTTTATAACCTTTTCCAGACTGGCAAATCTCAGTTATTTTCTTAGTCTTTTGTCCCTTAATTTATTTGAATCTCGGCATGATGTCTAACATTTGAGGATCTTTTGGTCTACTTTCTCTATGTTGGGCAGGTCCTATTTATGAGACAGGTGTTGCCTGGGTGTTGCTAGAGAAATTGAACTCAGATGTGATAAACCAGAGTTGCGTTATATCAACAGGGGCCAAACACTTTTTTACACAGTATTATGCAGTTTTGTTTTGGGTTATGCAGTTATGCAGTTTTGTGTTATGCAGTTATGCAGAAGTAGTTAGTTTTGTGTCATGCAATTTTGTTTTCTCTTAATAATAAAACCTACATTTAAACATGGCAAGATGTGTTAATCTCTGATTAATGTTTAAATTTGTTTGATGATGAAACAATGTCATTTTGGCCAACTTGTTTTTGAAAGATTATTGTAATTTAGCGACATTCCAATGTTTTCGAGCATTAACTGCATTTTAATGTCATGTCACAGCATCTCAATAAGATTCAGGTCAGGACTTTGACTAGGCCACATTGTTTAAAGGCTTTAAAAATGGCTTTATAACCTTTTCAAGACTAAGAAATGTGTTATTTCTTTCTCTTTTGTCTTTTAATTTATTTGGATCTCGGCATGATGTTTAAGTTTTGAGGATCTTTTGGTCTACTTTCTGTTTATTAAGTAGGTCCTATTTAAGAGATTTCTTGACTGCGAACAGGTGTTGCCTGGGCGTTGCTAGAGAAATTAAACACAGGTGATATATTGTAACAGGAGGCAAACACTTTCACAGTGCTATGAAGCATTGATCTTTTGGTCTACTTTCTCTTTGTCAGACAGGTCCTATTTAAGAGATTTCTTGATTGCAAACAGGTGCCATCTATTTAAATTTGTTTGATTATCTGAAACATTAAAGTATGACTATCTATCTATCTATCTATCTATCTATCTATCTATCTATCTATCTATCTATCTATCTATCTATCTATCTATCTATCTATCTATCTATCTATCTGTCTGTCTGTCTGTCTGTCTGTCTGTCTGTCTGTCTGTCTGTCTGTCTAAAAAAATAATCAAACGAGTTCATGGAGGAAAGCATGATTATGTAAGCTTGCAATGTAAAGCATTTTCCCTCAGCCATTGTGTGAGTATTCTCAAAGGAGCAATAGCTCAAGTTACAGTGCAGTCAGAGCACGGAAAAGAAGTCATGAAACTCTCGACCCCCAACAGCCCACCATCAGATTCATAAAAAAAAAAAAAAAAAAAAAAAAAAAAAACTTTCTTCCTGAAAAGTTCTTGGCTCAGAGTTTGTTAGTTTACATTATTCCAATAGGTGAATGAAAGCCAAGACATAAACTTCCATGTTCTTCGCAGGGTCACGTGACTCTATTCAGAGTGTAGTATATGTTTACAGGGCAGGATACACTGCAGACAACAATGCAACCTAAGACCTTCAGACATTCCTGCAGGGGCTATTGGTGGGTATTTCTTCTTCTAAGCTTGGTAGACAATGTGTGACTCTCATTCTCACTCGTCCTCCTCCCTCTCTCCTGTTTTGGCTGTGAGTGTAGGACGCCCCCTCCTCCTGCCTTCTCTCACACTCCTTCAGACAGACCTCCAAAGTTGGAGCTCTTACTGTCTGTTTCCCTTAAGAGCTCATCAGAGTGCATCCGTCCTCTGTTTTTCGCTGGAAATGGATGCCCATTTTTGACCTCTGAAGTCACATGATGATACTTTGTACCCTCAATGCACTTGTCAAAATGTAATACTTAAGAAACACTCCATTTAACAAGTTAACTAGGGTTAAATGGTTGTTGTTGTTTTTTCAATTTTTGAATCGATTCAGCTGAACTCCTGGTCTGGTGAGAGCAGTTTTAGCTCAGCATAAATCATTGATTCTGATCAAATAAGTAGCATCTCCTCAAAAAATGTTTCCTGTTTAATGCTTGATTCTTGACTTCTGTCATTTCATCATGTACTAAGACTTACTGAAAACGAAAAGTTGGTATTTTCCAGGTTGATAAAGCTAGAAACTCTAATCTTATTTCAGCATAATGATTAAGGAACTTTGCTGCTGTACTATGGCTACAGCAGGGATAATATGCAGTGATATCATTGGGCCTGTCTAATCAACGGTCTAATCAAATTCAATAATTTATGCTAAGCTAAGCTAAAGCCCTTGACAAACCTACAGATCAAAAATGGTAAAATTCAACTGTATAACTGTAGGGGAGTTGTAAAAGGAGCCCATTTCCAAAAGTATGACATTTATTTGATCTATCATATCGTTTTCAAAGCTATGCCTGTCAAGATGTTGAGTTCTCAAGTTCTCCTCTGGCAAAACGTCTCGGGCAGAGCTGCAGTCTGGGCATTTGACAGTGATGAGCATCCATTGTGGTGAAGGTGCAGGTCCAAATAGGTAACCAGCAGTAATGCGTTCGATGTACGGGTCCATTGTGGTAGAGAAGGAGCTGAGCTGAAAGGCGAATCTACGTTTCAACTCTCACGAGTATTAGGTTATACCTGAAAGAATAAGCTCTCAGATACAAGTGACCAGTGCTAAATTTGTGAATCGCGGCATACCACTCGAGGATGTAAAGGTGTCGCACATGAAAGTGAAGAGCAGGAGGGTTAGCGGGCCGTTGGATAGCGAAGGGGTGTTGCGAACATAAGGTAAGAGCCAACGCAGGGGTTGGTTGTCAGGGACGAAAATTAAGAGGGTTGTAGAGGAAGTGATCACCCTACGGGTGAGTAGGGTGATTGGAAAAATGAGGTGCTGAATCAGATTTCAGAGGTCCTGGACTGCAGTGCCAGAGCCCTGTTACCCGAGAGGAGCTCAGAGTAGAGCCACTGCTCCTCCACATCGATAGAAGTCAGCTGAGGTGGCTCGGGAATCTGTTTTGAATACCTCCTAGGAAGGTGTTCCAGGCATGTCCAACCAGGAGGTGGCCTTCGGAAAGACCCAGGACATGTGTCCTAGACTGGCCTGGGAACGCCTCGGCAACCCCCAGAGGAGCTTTCTGCTACTCTTGCGACCCAGCCCTGGAAAAAAGGATGAAAATGAAGGAATGAGAATTGAGGTGAATTATGTAATGTGTAATGTGTATTTATTAGGGATGTAACAATCTTGTAAATACCGTCATACCGCAATAGTAATTTTTTTTCAATATTACCGTAGGCGCATGACTCAATAAAACTATATTTCTGAGAAAAGTTTGCTTAGGCGAATGAAGCGAACAGGAGGTAGCGGGAACTACAATTCCCATCAGCCTAGGCGTGGCCATCATCCTTTGCGGTCTGTTGTCACTACAGATCCAGAAATGCAGAAATGGAGTGTGTTGCTAATAGCGGGAAGCTGGAAATGATCGAACCTAAAGCGGTTTTTAAATCGGATGTGTGGAAGCATTTCGGTTTCTTTCTAAAAAGATACGAAAAAGGAGAAAAGGTGACAGACAAAGAAAAAAACAATATGCAGACACTGCCAGACTGTGGTAAAATATAAGTCGGGGAATATGACTAAAACAGTCATGGGGACTGCAGAACACAGCACACTTGTTAGATTGATGCAGACATTGACTTGTACCGCAAAGAGACCTCTATCTCACTCATGGCTCGTCCTCTCAAGTGGTGGAAAGACAATGCACAACGTTACCCACTGCTGTCAACCTTGGCTAAATCATATCTCTCTGTCCCAGAAACCTCAGTCCCAAATGAGAGGATTTTTTTTTTCTGTTGCAGGGGACATTGTAAATGCCCAGAGATCCCAGCTTTTACCAGATTATAGTTATATGATAATTTTCCTTAAAACCCATCTCTATCTAAGTGAGTGAGTGATTAAATGTTGAATGTGATGAGTTTTCAACAATACTAAATTGAAACAATTTTTTTTAATATGGTTTAATAGTTTTTTGTTATTAAAATTTAAAAATTAAAGTTCCTGTTTCAAAACTTACAGATGGATGGCTAATTTGTATGTCATTGATATGTTCAGTGCTAAGGCAAATAAACACTTTTGGCACTTTTTTCGAGACTTTTCATTAGTTTTTTTCCCTGTAAATTATTTAATAAATACCGTACCGTGCCATTCATACCGAGGTATTATTGTACCGTGAAATTCTGATACCGTTACATCCCTAGTATTTATATAGCGCATTAATTGTGTATGGCCATACACCCAAAGTGCTTCACAATAACGAGAGGGGGTCTCTCCACACCACCATCAGTGTGCAGCATCCACTGGGATGATGCGCCGACAGCCACAGGACAACGGCGCAAATGCGCTCACCACACATCAGCTAAAGGTGGAGTGGATTGACAGTGATAGAGCCAATTTATTGTATGCCGATTATTAGGAGGCCATGATGTGTAAAAGCCAATGGAGGGAATTTGGCCAAGACACCAGGGTTACAACCCCATACTCTTTACGCAAAGTGCCATGGGATTTTTAATGACCATAGGGAATGAGGACCTAGGTTTAACGTCTCATACGAAAGAATTAGTAAGCATTCACCTACCACCCACAAAACCCATGGCAAGCATCTGCCACAAACTAAATTTGTGTGGAAAAGCACGACTCACTGACTTCATCTAAACGTTCAATTTAGAGTTTTGAAAAGTTTTCTAAAAGGCTTTGTGCATATTCCTCCAAGATGAACTTAACTTGATTGTTTAGAGTATTCTTCATTATTTTGGTATGTTTAAGTGTAGCAGTCAGAATCATGTTACCCCCAATACTGCTTTCTGCCGCTCATTATATCAGCTTTGGCACTCTGATATAAGACCCTGTCAGTCTAATGAGACTAATCGGCATGAAATTGAAGTTAAGAGTCAGTGAGAAGTGTCTTTAATTCAATAGTACAAATCCAAATATGATTACATCCTGACAGAAATAGCCGAAATGCATTACGACGACTGACTGATTGTGGTTATTTATCATTCCTGTTCAGCGAGTAAACAAAAAAAGCTGTAAAATACGAGGGCAGCGTCTCAAATGAAATAAAATCAGCTTCGACAGTACACGGAAAATGAATTACGGTTATTGAATTATCGTCCAGTTTCCAGGACACAGAGACAGCTTTGCTGTTTTCTGAATTGTCTTGATAAATTGTCATTTAACGTAGCATTTGTTTATTCATAGACTGGTATCTAGTTCTCAGAACAATATTTCTTTCTAATAATGCAGGCGTTCTTGTCACAGGGGAATGTTTTCATTGTAGTAATTGACATGCAGTCTGGGAATGGCTGCTCTGGCTTGTGTTTTGATAGTTAATCTTTAGATCTCCTCACAGCACAGACACTTTAGCCCGGGACCGCATGACCTTTGACCTCGGACAGTCACTAATCTAATACATCAATCTGCCTCTGCTCGTTGCAAGCTGGCCACCCCGCAACAAACTCATGACATCACTGCTTAACCCTGGTTCATTTACTCCACAGGGAGCGCTCAACTAATTGTGCTGTAATCAGATACACTTTCATGTTTTGTCAAAAGCAACAGAAAAACTTCCAATTGACCTCATTACATCCAGGCTACTGGAAGAGAATCCATCCTAAAGCAATAAACCAGATGCTAAGAGTTTAAAAATAATAATAATCTGGGTTGAAAGCTCATTTCAATCAACAGGAATCGTGTTCACACTATAGGTTGAGGAATACAATGGAAGTAAATTGAGGCGATTTTTTTATTTTAGTTTTGTATTGATGTCTTGAAGTGGTTTAAATGTTTTATAGTAGATTTAAAGTTGATTGTATTGTCTTTGTCATGGTAACAATGTGGCAGAGTTTGGGAAAACTTCGGGTTGTAAACCTGATGTATTGTTTATCAAAATGATGCTCACAATCTCAGTCAGGAAGATATCAAAAATTGGGAAGGATTTTTTTTTTACAGACTCCCAATGTTTTGTATGTCATTATGTGACAGGAAGCTTGTACTGATGCTTTTGTTGATTTTTGATTTTTTTGCGCAGACTGATTGTATCACTTCATTAGACCGCAGTGTTTCTTCAGGAGCCATGCACAGGAAATGCACAGGACATTTTTGACTAATGAATTTTTGACTAATGAAGTGATGTTAGTTACTGAAAGCCCCAAGATTCAGCTAAAAATGGTCTTTGATGTAAAAGTGAGATGAACATTTCATAACAAGATAATAGTGACCAAATGGGGTATATGCACAAGAACTTGAAATTTTAGCCAGCCTCAGCACTTCTGATGAACTCTCCATAATAAAATTGCCACGTTTAAGGTTGGATTTCTTTTATAATCAGTGATCTTCACTGCCTGATAAATACAATATGATAGTGGGTCTCAGACCGCACAGGTAACACTGCATTGAATTCCATTTCCCCCCGCCGTGTCTTTAAAATACGAGTTTAATTTACCCTAGTATTTTCAATGGAGTTTCTGCGCTCGCCTGCTGATCCTGATGGCACCAGTTATTAAGTGGTTTTTCATCTCGTTTTACACTTAAACCACTAAATGAATGCTTAAGCCTATTTAACTGATTATAATTTAATTACATTACAACATCGATGCTGTTAAAAGGAACCTTATGAAATTGGAAGTTTATTATTGGCTGAAAACACTAGCTGTGCATATAGCCCATTTATCATGGTTATCAATATTAACACGGTTTTGAGAAAAATTACCTGAAAATGTTCAATAATATTTTAGCCGTTCCACAATTTTTTTATATCTGAAATAATACAAAGAAATTTAAGCAATTTTGATGTAAACAACATTTACATTTTTGGTGTGTTTTATAGATGCATTTGATTATTGCTTGTTAAACCTGCCCTTGGAAAACTCCATGATGACCTCGTTTACCACCAATTTGACGAAAACACAACCCAGGCTCCTTCTGAAAACATACCTTTATATAGATTTCTGGAGAGCACCAAATACATCCTAGAAGCTACGTTTTATTTATTATTATTATTTTTTTTTGTTGCTGTTTTTGTTTTCGGAAATCCACCTGAGGCAGCTGTGTGCACTTTATGAGATCTCAATCTTCTCTCGAGACTGCCATTTGTGCCTGCTGTTCTCGAATAAATCCACCAGAGGCCGCTGTTGACTGACTGTTTGTCTGACCCACCCTTATCCTTCCCTGAACCCAACCGAGAGTTTTGAAAAGCAATCCAGAAAAAGAAAAGCCCTTGTTTGATTTTTACCACATTTTCATATTTTACCACATTCTCACCCTTTTATTAACATGTTTATTTTATTTTTTGGCTTCTCTTTTTGTCTTACACACTTTCTGGAACCGTTCTTTGCCAGACCTGAACCCCATCATCGTGGTCAACTCCTCTCTGCGTCTCAAGTCCACTGACATACATGGCAAGCTAACTGGACTAACTGGTAACAGCAGGAAAGCCGTACACACAAAGGTAAGCGGTCAGCTGATAAGCGTGAAAGAGAACGGTGTCATACCACTGTAACCCCGTAGTGTTCGTTTTAAAAACGAAATGCAACCATACGCATGTTTGGCTATATAATCCACAATCTCCAGATATGTTTATAGGGCTACGTTTTTAGAATGAGATTATGTTGTGAAATAATTTTGATTTTTTTCTTACTTATTTTGCAATTTAAATTTGTGAAGTCAAGCTTCTCATTAGTGTGCAGCACACACTTTAAATGAAAGGAATACCACTTAAACTATATATACAAACATATTTATAAACATCGATTTACTTTATAGTGCGATTAGCTAATCACAATAGCTGTTTCCATCCAAAAATGTAATTGAATTTATAAGCAAAACTGAAATATCGAATAAAATACGTGCAAATGAAGCAGCGTTTCCATCCAACGAGTCAGAGAGAACAAAATCATCACTTCCTGATTAACTAGTGCCAAATATCAATAGTAAATACGGAATTTGCTGTAGTTGGAGAAGCTGCAGGATTCTTTTCCTTATATAATAAATGACTTGCATGTTTTATACGCACGTTTCTATCAACCGATTTTATGCACATATCTAAAATGCGCAAAACAATAGGGGTATGGAAACATACTGTAGCTACTGCTACGGGATTTGAGTTTGAGTTTCAAATTATGGTTTTAATAGCAATGAACATTTGAAATGGTAACGTTAAATGTCAGAAAACTTACGATGGTTTACCTCGAAACCGGTCGTGCCAACACTACTTTGATGTTCTAATAATTCACCTACATTTTCTCAAGGTAAAATAACAGGCCATTTTTTTTTATTTAGCTAAATGTTTCCTTTTATGAATCTGATTAGGTGGTGGCATGGCGGCTCAGTGGTTAGCACTGTCACCTCACAGAAAGAAGCTTGCTGATTCAAGCCTTGGCTTGGTCAGTTGGCATTTCTGTGTGGAGTTGGCATGGTCTCCCCGTGTTGGCGTGGGTTTCCTCCGGGTGCTCCGGTTCCCCCACAGTCTAAAAACATGCGCTATAGGTCAATTGAATTAACTAAATTGGCCGTAGTGTGTGTGAAAATAAGTGTGTATGGGTGTTTTCTAGTGCTGGGTTGCGAGTGGAAGGGCATCCACTGTGTAAAACATATGCTGTTGGTGGTTCATTCCGCGGTGGCGACCTCTGAAATAGAGACTAAGCCGAAAGAAAATGAATGTATAAATCAGATTAGGAACAGCTTGTTAGATGCAGTGCATTACTGCGAAAATATTAAGCAACTTTCTCAATAACTTTACGTCGACTATTTACAGTACCTACAGTATAAATCATTTAAATGTGGTAATGTTATTGGCCCAAGAACATTTCCTGCTTATTATGAAACTTTTTCATAACTGTAACAAGAGGCCATTCAATCATAACTTATGATTAACCATTATAACATTATTTATCAACATGTGGCTCTTTTTGGATTCTCGGAAGCTGTAGAAATTAAAATCGTAAAACAGGAAATACGTTGGGACCATTGCTTTTGTTTACATCCCTCAAAATCGTCTATAACATGAAAACTTCTTCACAAAAACCATCAAATTCTGGCACAGGCACTGGTATCACCCCAGCAAACAAAACCAGTCATACGGAGACATCGCTGCAGCAGCTGTAGAGCTCAAAGTTCTTACATTGTCATCTTTCGGCAGCAGCAACAGCAGTGAGTGAGTGTGCCGAGGACTCAACGCTTCATTAATAATGGAGCAGCAGGCATGGGTTCCACATCCCTCTACTGAAGTCCGTCCCAATGGAGAGACACTGCGAGCACATCCTCCTCCTCACGTACTCAGGTACTCGCTCACAGGCCAAGGAATATGATTTGACGTAAAGAGAGCACATTTCAAAGAGATAAACACAGCACAGACTGGCAGCCCTGCTGTTTCCGATCCTTTGGGCTGCTGGGAAACTAATGATCCGGGATCTTTGGGCTGCAAACACTAACTTTGTAGGTTCCTTTCCAAACGTAGCGGTGCTTGGTCTCCTGGAGAGTTCTTCAGATGTTTCTCTGGGTTATCGCTGCATTGTGGCCTCTAGTGAGATATTTAACCCCATACCGCTCCTGAAGGAGTCGGCCTGCATACTGTGAAGGGTAGGAAACAGGTAAATGTCAGATAGAAATACTTTATGCAAGTATGAACCTTAAAGCATGTGCGAAAATTAAATTTGCAATGTTTATTTTTTGCTAGAGCACGTTGTTATACTTTAGGTGAACAATTAATCCATGCAATTTTATTTTGTTTTGGTGATCTTCAATCAAATTCTGACAATTGCTTCTGCGTTTAGAGTGCAGAACTTTTCTGATGATGTCAGCTTGACTGCTTCAGCCACATTATTTTTTACCACGCCCCGCCTACCATTAATTTGCTATGAGGGAATGATGTGCAAAAAGAAAGCCCCGCCCCCTACTCAACATTCAGTTTCAGTTGGAGGTGCATCAGTACCCTATTAACTACCACTTCATGGACTATTTACATGCATACACCCATATGGATCTAAGTAAACTGGTAAAATGCAATTTAGAGTCCCCCCCTAGAAGATGACAATTTATTCAACTCAAATTCAATATTTTATTTAAAGTGACTGAAAAATCAAGGTTATTCAACACAATATTGATTTCATAACTCTTCTTAAGTGAATCATTGGTATTATATTGTTTATGAATAACTATAAACATGCCAGAGTTGAAATTGTAAAATCTAGATGCAATCTCATTAGTAGTTTACAGAATAAATCCAAACTAACATTTCATTCTAACTCATAACTCATATATGTTGTTTGGACAAAAAAATGTACAAGAACTCCAGTAAAATTTAACAAACATACAAACAAAACTATTTAAAAACAATTTGGAAATTAATATTAATATATTATATTTTAAAAGTGTTTTTTAATTATCATTATTTTATAAATTTTTGAAAGATATGAAACCAAACGGCAGAAATGGGCATACACAATTAAATATCCAATATTGACCAATGTGGCTAACAGAAAGAATAGCAAGAAAACACATGCACATTTTATGAAGAAAATAAAACAGTACTCACCATGTCAATTGCCAGGGTCTCCTCAGTGGTTTTAGGCACCTATTCTAGCAATTCTAAGTGGTTACTTTAGACCGTTGTTTGGATGTTTTCTGTTTCTAGGCAGTTGTTAGTCAGTTTTAGGTTGCTTCTTGATTGTTGCTATATGTTTTTTTTTTTTTTGTGCTTTTCAATTAAGACAAACTAGGTCTAACAATAAACAAGACAAAAGGACAAACATTGAGGACATATGTTGTTCTGAGCATCAGTAATAAATAAGGACATATTATTCCATCACACTCAAAAATGAACTCTGGTGTAAATATAATTTAATTATGACACATTTCCACTCTTATTAATTGCATTATTTAAACTTATTTTAGGCAAATACTGCTCAAGAGCCAACTTATTTTAAATGCCAGATAGCAGCTGAAATCTCTGAGTTGTTCTTCAGCAACCCTCAGCCCGTGTCAGTGTAAATATTAGCTGCTTTAGTCCAACTCTACATTACAAGGATGATGAAGATGAAACCAGAGAGAACATTTCAGCAAGACAATGATCCAAAACACAGCCAGGAAAACTCTCAAATGCTTTCAGAGAAAGAAAATCAAGCTGTAGAATGGCCCAACCAATCACCTGATCTGAATCCAATAAAAAATACAAAACAAAGATCAGGTTTGATAGACCAATACCACGTTAACTGCTCCATGTTAACAGCTCCTTTAGAAATATTATTCCCAGGAAAAAACATGACATGTTCAATACTTATTTTCCCCACTGTACATATAGTTTATCTAACTTAATCTTGCTTAGCAAACTATCTTCAAACTGTTGCTCAAACGTAACGGCAGCAGAACCGAAACAGAAAAATGATGACAGAAAACAAAGCTAATACGTCAATAGTGGCTCTTATGACAATAACCGAGATACAGTAATGAAAGTGACAGTTACGTCCAACAGAACAGACAAGAAACACACATTGTGAATAATTCAGCGACGCAGCAGATGACACTTGGACAACGTAAATATCCAGCCCACCAGCTCAAACGTTTGACCTGGGACCACTTTAATCTAATAGTGGTACGAGACGCTGATCATCAATGTTGCATGAGGCTTTCTGTTAAGGATCTAGTTAAAGATGGAAGCGGTGATAGGCGATAAGGGATCTGAAATGGATGCATTATTAACAAATAAAAGGAAGACGGGGACAGGCGCTCAACGCTAAGCACGAGTGTAGGCGAGAAAATAATGGAGCAGAACAAAGTGGAGAGAGTTGGGAGGCTCAATGAGACGGACTCATTTTTGTTCGTCTCTCTCTCTCTCCAGCTGTCAGCTCATAGGTTGTCCTGTGGAGGGGGGCAGGGGGTGTTGCCACGGTGACAAGAGGCCACATGTCTTAAGGGCCTCAATTTGGTCAAAGGACCCTATTGTTCTGGTGCTAAGCTGCCTTCTCTGGGCCTGCGGGATGGGGGAGAGGGGTTTCCCTCATTCACAGCCCAAAAAAAAAAACTTAGCAAAATCGTTTTAACCCCAACACTGGTGCACATGCAAACACCACCATGATGGGCAATTAATGTCAAGGGAACGCCAACATCCACTACCAGTAGACTTTAGTCACCCTATTCAATTTAAAGGCATTCATCCATTCATTCGTTTTCTTTTTTCGGTTTAGTCCCTTTACTAATCAGGAGTCGCCACAGCGGAATGGACCGCCAACTTAGCCGGCGTATGTTTTACACAGATGCCCTTCCAGCCGCAACCCATCACTGGGAAACACTCATACACTCCTGGATTCACACACAAACACTACAGCCAATTTAGCGTACCCAATTCACCTTTACCGCAAGGCTTTGGACTGTGAGGGAAACTGGAGCATTTAAAGGGGAAGTTCACCCAAAAATAAAATGGTCATTATTTACTCATCCTTGTTCAAAATCTTTCTCTCCTGTTAAACACAAATGAAATGTTGAAGATTAAAGGTTATTGGAGGTCGATGGGTCCCACACACCAACATTTTTCAAATTCATTCATTCTCTTTCGGCTTTTAGTCCCTTTATTAATCTGGTGTCACCATAACGGCATGAACTGCCAACTTATCCAGCATATGTTTTTTGCAGCTGCAACCAATCACTGGGAAACATCCATACACACTCATTCACATACATACACTACAAACAATTTAGCCTACCCAATTCACCTGTACCATGTCTTCGGAAGATACCCATGCAAACTCCACACAGAAATTCCAACAGACCTATCTATCTATCTGTCCATAGTTATTTAATTCTATCTATCTATCAATCTATCTGTCTGTCTATCTATCTGTCCATCGTTCTTTCATTCTATCTATCAGTCCGTCTATCATTCTATCATTCTAACTATCTATGTCCGTCCATCGTTCTTTCATTCTATCTATCTGTCCATCCATCCATCTGTCGGTCTATGCATTTATCTATCAATCTGTCTGTCTATCTATCTATCTATCTATCTATCTATCTATCTATCTATCTATCTATCTATCTATCTATCTATCTCCATCGTTCTTTCATTCTATCTATCAGTCCGTCTATCATTCTATTTATCATTATTTCATTCATTCTATCTATCTATCCGTCCATCGTTCTTTCATTCTATCTATCTGTCCCATCCATCCATCTGTCGGTCTATGCATTTATTTATCAATCAGTCTGTCTGTCTATCTATCTGTTCATAGTTTTCATTCTATCTATCTATCTATCTATCTATCTATCTATCTATCTATCTATCTATCTATCTATCTATCTATCTATCTATCTATCTATCCATCGTTCTTTCATTCTATCTATCAGTCCGTCTATCATTCTATCTATCTATCATTCATTCATTCTATCTATCTGTCCGTCCATCGTTCATTCTATCTATCTGTTCATCCATCCATCTGTCGGTCTATGCATTTATTTATTTATCAATCAGTCTGTCTGTCAGTCTATCTATCTATCTATCTATCTATCTATCTATCTATCTATCTATCTATCTATCTATCTATCTATCTATCTATCTATCTATCTATCTATCTATCTATCTATCTATCTATCTATCTATCTATCTATCTATCTATCTATCTATCTCATGTAAATGCACAGCACAAACAACTAATCAAATGTGCTGACCTTAGCATCACATTTCATTTCCGACCTTTAGGTTATCACTGATTTATTGTAGCAGATCAAGGGCCACGGAATTGTATTCCCAAACTATTGGCCAAAGAGAATCATTCATGATCCAAGTATGCATTCTCAAAACAGTCCAGCAGAATGAGTGCAGAAAGTGTGAATGCCCTTTGTGAGCATGTGAAGGCCTAACATAATACCTCCACTAGATGGCAGTGTTCTTTTAAAAAGCTGAAGAAAGCCATCTAGCTAAACCTAGTATGAATTACTTTAAACCCATCGAACTAAATAGTAGCAAATCTTAAAGCTGCACCGGGAAAAGAACGATTTGTGATGAGCCATCGATCACATGAAGCACAGGTGTAAGTCCATGTTCATATAATGCCTCTGGATCTCTGAAATTGGAGACAGTCTACAGGACATTAATATTTAAACGCCGTTGCAGTGCTATTTCTCCCATGGACACACTACAGCAGCACTGCCGAAGATTGATTCACATAAAACATCATGTGTGCTAAAAACAAACAGCGATGAATCATGATGATCTGCTGCAGATGGCTAGAGTAATTATTTCCAGCTTGGTTAGAAGTATTGACAGTTGTGTTGAGACACTGAAATGGTAAATAAATTTAATTGTAGTAAATAATTCTGGTGAAGTCCTATTGTGCTCTGTTCACTCGAGACATTTCTCTGAATGTTCCATTAGCTTTAAACACAGCTAACTCTTTCGCAGCATGACCCGCTATTACAGGTGCAATGCACAACTGTGAAGAGTGTCAGTTTAAACCTTACTAAGTATATCAGGCTTCAAAAGCATGCTGAAATGCTGCTCCCATTACAAACTGTTTTGAGTATAACTGACTGACGTATGTGATGCGAATTTCATGAATGCTGTCAACAAGTCTGGACACAAAAAATCCTGAATAAATGTATTATTGAAGGGATAGTTCACCCAAAAATGAAACGTACTCATTATTTACTCACTCTCAAATGGTTCCAAAACTTAGTTAGCTTTTTTCTGATTAACACAAAAAAATGAAGAAATTTTGAAAAATGTGTTAGAGTAGAAAAACAAAGACTATGGAAGTCGATGGTTACAGGTTTTCAAAAATATATATAAATAAAATAATATTAATAAATTGTTTAAAAAAAAAAGAATCAGGTGAATCAGGTGAAGGTCAAGTAACTTAATAATTAACCCCTTGTGTACTGTTCAAATTGACTACCCTTTTGTTATGTTGTAATGTAAACTGCTGCAAAAATGCATCAGATAAATGTTTTTCAAATTTGTTTGCACAAAACTGTTAATCAACCTCAGTCCTAATCAAAACTAGTAGGAAAATTCTGAATTTAAACTCTAATCGCCAAAATCACAAATTAGGCCACTGATTTGGTGGAAAAAAAACAAACAAAAAAAACCACTCAAAATTACATTTTCCAGGATAAAAAGTAGTTGTGGACTGGATTTGTTCCCCTTTTATCACAGTCTTGAACGATTAATAACCACATTGGCTTTGATGCATTGTTAGATTTTCATTTTTTCTCTCTAATTTACTGTTGGTTTTTGCCCCATTAACTTCAATTATAACCACATTTGGTGGTGCATAAATGCAGTCTTTGTTTTTGTTTACTCCATGTAGTTCTGAGATTGCATATTTTGATGTTCTCAGACACATCAAGATAAGTGCGTGAAGGTCACTCTCACACTTTTAAATATGCTGTTATATTCCAGGTAAAAAAAAAAAAAAAAAAAGAATGGTGCAACGGATGAACAATAGTAAAAATTACACATTTGACCTCTTCCCAACAGGGAAAACTTTTTTTTATCAATTATCTTTATATTGAAAATGTCATTTTGTGTGCTTTTTAAAAGAAAAGCAGTGACATAATTCGTGAAATTGGCAATTAAAGAGTTAAAGTCATGTCATTTTCCAAGCACTTTAGTAGTTTTGATCAGAACTGAGGTTGATTAACAGATTTATGCAGAAAAAATTGAAAAACATATTCATCTGATGCATTTTTACAGCAGTTTAAATCAGTAGATGTTTTCAGCCTGAACATAACAAAAGGGTAGTAGTAAATTCGCCCAGAGTGTAGCATTTTCTGAAAACGTGTCAAAATAAGATGTCAATAAGAGAGAGCGTACTCACACTATGAGAGTTAACTTGAACCATGCCAAAGCATGCTTGTCCCCCCCTCTCATCTTCCTGATGGCCTGCACTCACACTGCATCCGAGCCTAAGCATGCTTATGTCATCGATGATGCGCTGTTCAGTTGAGAAGCGCTCTTGCTCAGCACAGTGAAGTAAATAATCATAAAAGTCCTTGTGCTGCATGTACACGTTTGCTGAAGGTTCAGCTGTCGTGGAGCGAGGTGTTTGCATCCTTAATAAACTAAAACAGTACCGGTTCATTGAACAGTCAGAATGATTAATAAATCCATACAAAACAGTCCCTAAAAAGTCAAGTCTCGTCTTTAGTTTCGGGCTCAGGTGCGCTTTAAACTCACACTACCAGCATACCGCACCAAAGCCCAAGTGAACTGTGCTCTGGCACACCTCTTCCAAATGGGCCAGGGCCGGCCAACAGAACCGTGCCTGAGCCCGAATCAGAGCACTCACACTTCCCAAACGAACCGAGAAATGCACCTGGGCACAGTTCGGATAGTATAATGAGTGCACCCTAACAATCATTCTGCTATCTGAAACACAGAAAAAGTTTTGGTTAAATTACGACTCAAAATCACCCCAGAGTGTATGAAAAAATCCCCAACAGCACATAAGGGTCACAATTCCCAGTTTTGTGTGAACTATCCCTTTCAGAACATAACAGGGAAAGTTTTGTTAGAAATAGGAATAAAAAATAATAAAGAGAACTAAATGACACTGAAACAATACAACAGGTAACAAAAAAGTAATGTTTTCCCCATGTTTCTGTGTTGAAATGATCCAGATATGTTTTCCTAACATTCATTCATGCAATATTTAAAGCAAGCCTCATAAAACTTGCCTGAACATGTGGATGCAAACATGGGAGGGCTGCACAATAGTTAACAATAGTTTCAGCATCGATTTGTAATGTGTGTATCCACAATGGTCACAATGGAGAATATGCAACGTTGAGTAGGGATTGAGAATACATGACATTTGTGGAAATGTAGCAAAGTATACGCATAACAGAGTGAAACGTTATTATTTGCATGTGTTTTAAAAGTACTTCAAGACTGTTTAAAGCATTTGGCCAGAGTTTTTTTTGTATTTGTAAGTTTAATTGTACTTTTACTGAATCAATACAATGCATGCTATACAATTTCTGTACCTGAATACTGTTTGACTTTGCAGAAAATCATAAAGCACTGTTTATTTAACTTTTTCATTGCTCTATTGTAATTATATATATATTTTTACATGATTTACACCCTTAAAAAAATCACCCCAGTCAATCTAAATGAATGATGTCTTTCCAAATAGAGCTATTCCAGTCATATATGTTGAAACTGTATTCATATTGCAATATATAAATTGCAGAAAAATTAAATATCGCAATGTCAGATTTTTTCCAATATTGTGCAGCCCTGAAACATAGTATTGTATAACTAAAATGTGTCAAGCAGGTACATTTATAGCAAAAAAAAAAAAAAAACCCAAGCAAACGGATTGGTGTTTATGTAAAACTAAATAATTGCCACAGGGAAATCACCTTCAAACAGCAGCATTCATCCAAGAGAAGATTTAATGAGCAGAAGTAATCTAACAATTATGCAATCTTCTTAAGAGTCAGGAGTGATCTGTAAACACTAAAAACAGTAAAGAACCAATATAAAGTTAAAACAATTCATATGCAAAATAAGATGCATTAAAAGTTCATTTATAATATGATCATTAAAAGAAAGCTGCACTTTTTTTTAGGTGGCTCATTTTAGTTCCCTAGAGTTAAACAGTTGATTTGTACCATTTTTAAATCCAATCTGGCAGGAGCACTTTTCATTTAGTTTAGCATAGATCATTGAATCGGATTAAACAAATTTAGCAAAACAAATCTCCTATTTAAAACTTGACTATTATGTAGATATGTTATGTACCAAAGCCAAGAGCTATTTTCTAGGTCAACATGACTAGTAACTATGCTCTCATTCCAGCAAAATAATCAAGAAACTTTGTAGTACAATAAAACTCCATAGTTACACTGTGGTCTTAGTGCATGAATAGTCAGGCTAATAAATAGGACAATTATCAATAGCTTTTTTTAAAGAAAATGGTCTAATCCAATTCAATGATTTATGCTAATCTAGGTTAAAAGTGGTACAACCAGACCCAAAGATTAGCTAAATCGATTAAAAAATGGTAATACTCAACTGCTTAACTCTAGGCTACTAGTAAAATTAGCCTATTTCTAGAAAACCATCAAGTGTTCCTTTAAACTGACACCAGAGGATGAAAGCCAGTTACTCTCCCAAGTTTGTTGTTAGTTCTTCAGAGGGTTGAGGGATGAATGGTTCAGAAACACCACTGAGTCTTCCGCGTGTCCTCCTTCGACTTGCTTTAACCAGCTCTGGTGAGGTGTGATCCACCCAGGCCAGACCCACAGCCTGCAGGTCCATGCTCCTTCGGTTTCTCAAGCTGCGCCGCACAGAACCTCGACTCTTCCCCACAGGCTTAAGGATGTCATCAATGTTGAAGTCGGCCTGCTGCCAGGGTGCCAAATCAGACTCTGCGGGTCCAGTGTTGCTCTCTAATGCAATGCCCTCAGATAGAGCCATCTCGTCTACTTTTACAACATCGATCATTACATGAGGACTTTTCTGCACCTTTTGACCCTGTCCAGGTCTTTTATTGCTGGGTGTCTTCTGTTCTAGCCTCTCAGTGCTCACAGAGTCTTCAATTGCTTCCTCACAGCTCATTAATTCCGCAGTTTCCCTCTTCTCAGAGCACTCATGATGGTACATTGAGCTCATACCTGCTGATTCAGCGGACTTTTGGCTCTCTGTGTCTTGCTCCACAGTTTCAGCATCTGATTCAGTAGTTGAGTCAATGGTTGGATTGTCAAGCTTTTTTATCTTGGCTGCACCTGAGCTACGACGCTGGCGGACTGGTCTCCCTGAGTCTCGTTTAGTTTTAGAGGTTTTTGACCTAGAGTTTTGTCTTTCTGCAAGATCCTGGTGTTCCAAACAAGTCACATTTATATCCGAGTCTGTCATAATGGAGCTTGGTGACTCATTGGTCCATGTACTGGCAGTTCCCAGACCTACCACGGGACGAAGTGTCTTACTTTGGGGAACACTGGGTTTCTGAATCCCATTTTGGTCTCCATCTGTGCAAAGAGAAGAAAACTTTCACATCCGGTGGTTTAGACCACTAAAATAATCCAGCTGTTTGCTATAATAGCTGCATTCTTTTGCACTGGATTGAAAAATGAAAATACAATCTTCATCAGGCCAATTCTTTAAGATCAAATCAAGAACATAAATTATTCATGTAAAGGTGCCATGAAGTGCATCTTTTATTCAATGTTTTGTGTACTCTCAACTGAAAGATAGGGTGGGACAGCTCCTCCCACTGCCAATAGCGTTTAGTTTTTATCACTACTCTGCCAGTGAGACTGATTAAGCTCAAGCTCAAGCTAAAAAAATGAAAAGCAAAAGAGAAGAGTCTTGAAGGGGACAGGGCATGTCAGATCTAGTATTTAATTGGTCAAGATTGGATGAGATACTGAAGTATGAGGTGACGTAGGGCTGGGCGATATTGCAAATTTCTTAACAAAGATTTGTTTTATGTCATTTGGTATCCATAATTTTTGAATATTTTAAACAATCTATCTGGCAAAATATTTAAACAAAATATCTGATCTCTTAATAAATGATTTATAAAATAAATAACAAAAAACCCTAAGTGTTAAAGAGACTCTTAAACTTGATAAATAAATGTTACAAAGTGTGTGCAATGGTAAAGGTAGATTACCATCTGTATGGTGTAAATAATAATGATACAGTAAACCTCAAACTCTGTAAACAAAAGAAATTATAATAATCAAATCTGAGCTTTCAAGTAAAGGAACCAGCCATGATTATTTAAATACATACTGCAACATTAAAAATTGTGAAGTTGGATGACTATATTACCCACTATGCTAAAAAATCTTTCAGATGGGGCGCTAGTGGCTAATGTGCACAAGAAAAGAAACCAAAAAGCCACTCTGGCGACATCCTTTTTTTATTAAAAATCTCTTAACTGCTACTATATGGCACTCATTTTCACATGTGTTTTTATTTTGACAGTAAAAATGGCGCAACCCAAAACTTAGACTTGAAAAGTGCAAGCATGTGGCTTCTTTCATATTCAATACGCTTTGCACTTGTGCTCCCCTGACTTCTTTCTACTAGGCAAACCATTGTCTCAGAAGATGGCAAACAGACAACCCACTGCTGCAGTTTCAATACAAGTTTATGGAGAAAAGTAAAAAGCACTGCAGTGTTTGGATGCAGTGTGTTTGTCTGAGGTAATTAGTCTACCGTTATTACTGAAATGTGAATATTCCAAACAAAATATGAAGCTGATTGATTAGTTCTACTTACATGAACTGTGGTATGCTCAAGGCATTCGAAAAGTTTAGATGTTTTTTAACTAGGTTTACCTGGAAAATGTGTGTGCGTCACATGGGCATGTGCACGCTGTGGAAGTCATGTGCCTTCATTGGAAATGACAAACTTACACGCTAAACTTATTGGCATTGCTTCCAAGGTGTGCGCTCAGCAGACACATTTTAATAAAACTATAGCCTTCATACCGAACTTTTGTTTACAAATTATTATTGACAGTGGTGTACTGTTAATAATTACCGATACGTTTTTTTTTTGCCCAGCCATAGGGTGACTTAAAAAATAAATAAATAATCTTTGATCCACTCAGTGAAAATCTAAGCTCTGGATGTTTATATCAGTTTTATATTTTATAACCACAGATTTGACTGAAGCTCTGCACAAGACTTTTGGCCAGCGGAGAAATTAAAATGGTCGTGCCCAACTGAGTCTGGTTCTCTCAAGGTTTTTTTTCTTCACTTCCATCAGGTGAAGTTTTTTTTTCCCTCTCCGCTGTCGCCACTGCCTCGCATGGTTCAGGACTGGTAGAGCTACGCATCGATGAATTTGCTCTTCAGTGTTTGAACTCTCAGTAATGATTAAATCACACTGAACTGAGCTAAACTGAACTGAACTGAACTTAAACACTAAAACCTGAACCACACTGTTCCAGTTACTATGACCATTTATGTGAAGCTGCTTTGACACAATCACCATTGTAAAAGCGCTATACAAATAAAGCTGAATTGAATTGAATTTGCCACAGTTATGGAGCACACCAGCAAATAGATATCCTTAAAACTAACATCAAAAAAATTCACTGGGCCTTCAAGACAAGCATACCTGTTATTTTTCCTGATTGGTTTTGTGTTGGTGTGAGGTTGAAACTGGTAGACGCTGTCTCAAATATGGGGCTGAGCAGAGGGTTTTTTGAGGCATAGTCTCTTTTCCCATAGAGAGAACGATCCACCTCTTTATTTCCAAATTTTCTCTTTGCTCCTGTCGTTTTCTGAAAGTCAAAAAGCTGTAGTGATGAACACGAACACAAAAACGCTCCAGACATCTGAAATCATGCCTGATGCTATTTTTATATTAAATGCTAAGTCCAAGCCACATTAGTGTTTTTATTTCAGGCTCAGTGTCAGTTTGATTCGAGCGTTAATAATCAGAGCTTAAAAAGCTCCCGTTCACCAAGACTCATCACACGTCAGCTTGACTTAAAAAGTATAAATCCACTTCTTAAGCTTCATACCTTCATCTTTCCTGAAGCAGAAACTGCTGCTGTACGTGAGCTTCTCCTTTTCTCAGGCTCACTCTCGGCTGGTTGCTGAAACAGAAGAACAGAATTGAGCTGGATGACTGAAATTATATCCTTTCGATGCTTTTTTTTTCAAGCCTTGAAGGCACACTGAAAATCTTACAATTTCACACATGGATACAGTTTTAGGATGTTAAAAAGGAAGTTTGGTCAAATAAAGGTAAAATATTTTGATGATACTATTTGAAATAACAATGTTACAACAAATTGTTTGAATGCCAGATAAAAAAAAGAAAATAAAAAATACATGGCTTAAAGAATATTTCCCTCATAAATGAACTTGGGAAACTCACTATTTACTCTCCCTTAAGTGTTTCCAATACTTTAAGAGTAAGTTTATGGTTTTGAACACACACAAAAAGATAGACTCCCATTGACTCTCATAAAAAAAAAAAAATACTATAGGTTTTCACATGTTGTCATCGATGACGCTCGAAATTCAGATGGAGGGCAGATTCTTCAACATAGAAATCACTATCAGAACATCAAAATGTTTGTTTTGTGTTGTTTGTAATTGTTTAAATCAGCCAAAATAAATGCTGAACAGCTTTTATAGACTTTCAATAGTTTTTGCTCATAAAGAGTTGAAAAAATCTGTCTGACATATAATAAATAAACCTTTATTCAATACATTTATGTGTACAAAAATTTTTTGAACGCGATAATTCATTTGACAGCACTAATAAAGAATATATACAGGTCTAGCTACGTGAATCATATGTTAATGTGTTATATAAAAAAATCATACATACACCACCACACTTATACAAAATTCAGGAGAATTTAACGTACCCTGTCATGCAATCGCTGCTCTGTCTCGTTTCGCAATAATCAAAGTCTTTATTGTTGTTTCGGAAGAATAAACAACCTTAACATCGAGATGTGCAGCAGCGGTGAATGTTTGTTGATAATAAGTTCATCGACCGAACAAAAAAGAAATGTTATTACAAAAATAATAATGTAGACTATGCATCCACACTTGAATGTTTTTATCTGTTATTTCGTGATGTCTGGAAGATATCCGCATGTAAAAAAAAAACAAGTAATTTATAATAAACATGTTTTTGAACCACATAGAACAGTGATTAATCTGTACAACTCTTTGTTAATGAATGTATAAATATATGAATAATAAATACTGTAATGTTAGTGTAAACTGTTGTGCCTCACATTAGTGTAGCATTATAGCATAGAAAACTGAAGCCTGCGAAATAATTTGTTTATTACTACAGTTGTGTTGTACCACAGCAACAATATAATAACTACGACAGTTTAATTCAAGTAATTATCTATAGTATATGCTTTCAAACACTTTAGTATTTTCTATAGTATTTTTTCATGTGACAGCTTTTACAGTATCTACCAACTCGATGACAGGCAAATATATTTTAGTTCAGAAGAAAACTCAGACCTCTTCATGATATAAGAATCATGCACAACATATGTGGTTATTTTTTTTTATCTAGATCTCCTTTAAAATATGGTGTAAATCAATTTTGTGTGTCACCAGAACCATGTGATTGCACACAACCTACAGTTAATGGTACAGGTTATCATCATTTTATCTTCTTTTGTTTTGATCAAAATAAAAATCTCAAATGTTTAGAACAATTGAGAGTAAATGATTACAGAATTAAAATTTTCGGATTAGCTAGCACTTTAAGGATCTTCTAATGGTAAATTCTCTTAAAATATCCATCCATCCATCCATCCATCCATCCATCCATCCATCCATCCATCCATCCATCCATCTATCTATCTGCCTGTATGTGTGTGTGCGCGCGTGTCTGTGTAGGATTGTATAAAACAGTAATAACTGAATCCATCAAAAGGAAGAGTTTGAAAGTAGTGATGTACAGATATGAGAGCTCACCTTTCTTTTTCTACCGCGAGAGCGAGTTGCTTCAGTGCTGGAGTTGGATGAAAGTGTCTTTTCTGAGATTGCAGCCTCTACTGCTAAATAAGAAACATGAGTCATACATTACAAGCTAAAGCAATTATATATTGAATAGCTAAACAAACTGACATGATCTTCTATTTCCATACACCTTTAATTAATATTTAAGAGTCATACAGCTAAGTAATAAAATTAGTTCAACAATCACATTTTAAATTATCTTCAGAATCAGACATTTATAATTGTGAACAAATTGCATTTTTTTTAACATAATATAGATTTACTTGAACACAACAAGACCAAGAGCTCTATTTTGACAATCTAGGCACAAAGTCTGAAGCGCAGGGCGCAGAAGCATTAAGGGTGTGTCCGAATACACTTTTGCTATTTTAAGGAAGGAAAAATACACTCAGCACAGCGCATAGTCGGACAGGGTTGTGCTTATTTTCTTAATGAGTTATGGGTGTGTTGTGAAAATAAACCAATAAGAGACTCATCTCCCATTCCCTTAAATAGTCATTTGCGTTTTTAATTTACATGGCGGACTTTGTAAGTTTAAAAACTGAATGCTTCACTAGCGAGAAAACAGTTAAACAGCATCTGCAGGGAAAGGATAAAGAATGAGCCTCCTCCAATCAGCCTTTACTTTCACTTTACAAATTTACACAATTTACTCTCTTTCGTGGATAAGGGAATGTGTTGTACGAACAGACATTAGTCTATATAATTAATTTTATCAAGCACAAAGATTTGTTTAAAATCTATTTCTAAATTGATTTCTGATTTCAAGCAAACGAATAAATAAACAACAAAGTGTACTTCAGAAAAAACAAAACAAAAAGCGCTCTGGGGTAAGTTCAAATGTATGGTCGGTGCTCTTTGGGTAAGGGATTCTTGTTGCAAACAACAAAGTGTGCTCAAAAAAACTATTATAAAAAATCTATTATATTCAAATACACACAGGATGTGTATTTTCAGATTTCAATTAAAGATTACAAGGGCAAACTTTTTTTTTTTCTTAAAGACATGCACAGAATAATTGTTCACCACAAAACTATCAATGTGAGCAAATAAAATCATGGTTAGTTTTGATTTCTTGGGGACTTTAACCCTAACAGACAGAGTGCTTTAAATATTATATTTACACTAGACAGTGTTTATGTGCAACAAATTTATAGTACAATCTCAGAAAAAAAAGGTACACATTGGTACAAAGTAAATAGAAAAGTAAGTACAAAGACACTGTTAACATAGGGCTTCCTTTTGGCACAGTAAGTTTTCACTGGCATTTGTGGATGTAACTATGTATAGCTTATACATGAATGATGATTCTTGATTCAGTGTTTTAAATCACATCATTATTTAACCAATTTACCTGATTACTAGAACTAAACTGCTTCTCTTGTGTTGGAAAAAACAAAATTGATATGTCTTTATTTTTGGAAAAAAAAAAAAATCATGAGAAACATTATTTAATGTTTGTTGTATTGTCTGCACTGAAATACAAGAAAGTAAATTTAGAATTCTCTACTTTGATTTATTTGCGTTTTCCACACTGTCCTAACCTTTTTTGATTTGGGACTGTATATTTGGAGTTGGCTGATTTTTGTAAAAAAAAAAAAATAATAATAATGTTTCGGGTATCCAATCAGTAGACATCTGGCTGATCATCATGCTCAGTTTTATTTTTATAGATTTTGCTTAAAAATGTGTGTTGCAAATGTATTAAAAGCAGCTTAGACTTACATAAGCTGAAAACAGAAATAAAACTGCATCTATTTACTAAAGCTGAAAAATCATGAAAAAAAGAGGGAAGAAAATAAGTTCAACTCACCAGAGAGAGCCAGTGGCTGATCATCAGTGGTACATGGCAGCTCATCCCCTGTCTGTACATTTGCTGGTACATCCTCTTCCTCTTGAAAAGCAGCGTTCATAACTTCAGTTTCTTCAGCCTGGGGCTTCCATGTGTCCTCAGCAAAGAGTGCATCTACAGTTTTAGATACATGATTAGAACTCAAACAGAAGAGAAACTTTCTCCAAAACTTTCTTCTGCTCAAAATCGTTTCACATCTCACCTTTCCATTTTCCTGGAAGCTGGTTTGAGGGAGACTCTTCTTCCATGATGGGAAAACTGATCTAAAAAGATACAGACAAAGGGGAAAAGGCAGAAAAATCACAATCAACTACAAAAAAGAAGTGTTTTAAAATAAAGGTGGTGGTGAACTAAAGTGAAATACAGCAAGCATGGCATCTACAGGTTTATAAGAGTTATATTTAAGACTTTTTAATAGCACATTATAGCACAGAATTGCTAAAAAAATGCTAAAAAACATTACACATGCTTCACACATATACACAAAGTGTGAAAAAACTCAAAACATTATTATTAGTATTAAAATAACAACAATAATAAAAAATAATACATAATAAAAAGTTCCCCCTAGACTGCATTAACAACACTAACAAAACATATTTGCAATAACTTATGCCCATTATTAAATGTACATTTATGTATAGCTTTTTATTACTGTTTTATTCAGGATTTCTGCAGGTTTTATCAAGTCAAATTTAAGACTTTTGAAGGCCATTAAGAATGTAATTTTTTTTTTTCTGAAGTCCTGGTTTTATCATGAGGAATCATAGTTCATTTAGAATTTAAATAAATTAAAATTAAATTAAATATTTATTCATTATTATTCATTATTCATTATTATTATTTATTGGGCATCTTTTGTACGTTTTAGACTACTTCTGGGCTGGGAAAAGTCAGCTATATCTTTCAACACTGATGTTGGCCTGACTGAGTAGCTTTTTTTTAACAAAAAGCTAAATTAAGACTGGTTTAAAAGAATTTAAGACATTCACTAAAGTATTGTGTTGAATGTAAGACTTTTTAAGGCCTAAAATGTAGTTTTTGAAATTTAAGACATTAAGATTTTAAGACCCAGCGGACACCCTGTATAGATACTTGTTTTGGTAAAGCATTACCTGAAAACTTCGACATGATATTTTCTCAACTTACACAATGAAGACTAATGTAAACCAGAATTTTTTTAATCATGTAGCAAACATTTTAAATATAGCTTGAAAGACAAAACAACAACTTTTAATATGGCTTAAGGTGACATTAAGCTGTTTAACTGATCATATTAATAATAACATAGTGCCACTATTACATTGTGGAAAAAGTTTAGCACCAATGACACATTATATGTGGCTGTGAGTGTCTGTGGGTGTCTCTGCGCGCTGGTAATCGGTCAAGCTTGTTATGCGAGAAAAAAATAAAAATAAAATAAATAAATGAGAAATATCGGTGGATTCCATTCCTTGGCTGGTCAACTGATGCATCTCTAGTTCTTCATTTGTTATTTTACGGGTTGATGCAGCTGTTACAATCTATAATAGAGCGAAATCCCCACAAACTCTGTTTTTATATATGCAAAATTCCAGCAAACGTTAATTAAGTAACCAGAATCCTGTGAACGTGTATTTTATTAGGTTACGCCAAAGACTATAAATGGAATTCGGTTCCACCCATGTTGTTCTGTGTGGTGATAGACGAAGAGATTTATGCAGACTTCAAAAAAGAAACCAAATCTTCCTTTTTGGGGATTGCATTTTAAGAGCTCTGAAACACGAATTTAAGACATTAAGACTAATTAAGGGCTTACTTTTATACTATGGGATTTTAGACGTTTTAAGGAACACTAACACCCTGAGCAAGATGTACAATTCAACAGAATAGTTAATTTGGAGAAGCTGGTGAGTGTCAAACCTTTTCAATCTCTTCAAATACTTCATCGCTGTACAGAAGGCCGGTGCTGCGTCTGTCAATAACCAAGACAGGAGAGGCTCCATTGCTTTGCGGGCTGTTGAAGTCAGGTTGGGGAAGAGAGGGCTCACATCTTTGAGGTGTCTTCAGCAGAGAGCGTTTAGGACCAGTAGATGATGGAGGACACCTCGGGGTGCCTCCTTTCTGCAGTGGTGTACTGGGAGGGAGAGCTTTGTCAAAAAACTCTGGAGATAGTGGAGCCCCAAAACGCACACGCTTCTTCTTGCATACAGAGGAGACCACATTTTCATCTATTAAAAATAAATATATATAAATAAAAAGTATGACTTCAGAATATGTAAGAAAATGAACAATACATAAATGGTTTAAAAGATCATATCAACATGACAGAAACATTTACATAACAGCTACTGCACTCCCAACAAAACAGTAAAGGCTTTTAATTTATTTAATACATATTAAACCATTATCATTATAAATAGACTACGGAGTGACTGATGTTGTTGGTTTGCATTGAATCTCAGTTCAGACTTTCATTTTCAAACCGTCTGCAGTTAGTTACTTTATTTTCAAGCTCTGAGGTGAACTATCTGGAACTGTGTGTAATAAATGTCATATAAAATGGTATTTAAACTCACAGCGATAGCATTTAATACTGAATAAATCACATAATCTACCTGAGGTGATCTGTCATAGTAGTATACGTTGTTGTTCTGTGGATATTGGGGCTGCATGTTTAGATGTTTTATTCTTCTGCGATAAATATTGTGGTATGAAAACAATTTCAGAAGATGGGTTGAATAGCTCTATTTGATGGTTTTCTGGGGAGTCTGACAGTATTCGGACACAGAAATTGAATAATCACAATGCAAAAAATAATGCGTTTCTTACTTTGTTTTGTCTGGTTTCTAGTCTAAAAATATATAAAAAAAATCTTAGACCAAGTAAAAATATTGTTTTGTTTTCACCATCAGAAGAAATCAGTAAAAATTTTAAGATTTTGCTTGTTTTAAGGAAATTTTGTGCCAGCGGGGTAAGTGAAATCATCTTATATTCGCTATGTAATCTAGACATTTGGACTAGAAACAAGACATAAATTCTAAGAAATAAATGTTTTTTGCATGTTTTGCATGAATCATATAAAGTCCATATAAATGCAGTGATTAAATATAATTCTGTAGCTCCTGGTCAACTATAATTCAGACTGGACATTGCATATCTTTGCGATGTGACTACTGCGGTTGAGCATTGCGATATCCATGCTGAAATGATATATTGTGCAGCCCTAGTGGAAATAAAAAGCATTTCTAAAATATTAATTTTGCGTGGCATCGTTGCAGATGGTTAGGACAAAAATCCATTTTAACATACCTTTTATCATGTGTCGTGGTGCTATGTCGCGTGTAATTAAGACATGGTGTAAATCATGGAAGCAACAAAGTTTGGTGATGTATTATGTCAATGTGTCTCTTTGTGTGTGAATGTGCCTCTTTGTGTGTCTTATGTCAATGAGTCTCTCAATGTGTCTTTTGTGATTGGGATTTGTCAAACCATATTTGATATTATCACCCTGCAGCCCAAGACAGGTTACATACTGAAGCTAAGCAGGGCTGAACCTGGTCAGTACCTGGATGAGAGAACACATAGGAAAACTAGGTTGCTGTTGCAAGTGGTATTGACACTGCAATCCGAGTCCTAATGCCCCAGTAAAGTAAATGGTTCACTATACTGTCAGTGAGCGCCGTCTTTCAGATGGGACATTAAACCAAGGTCCTCACTCTCTGTGGTCAATAAAGACCCTTTCGTACTTGCCGTAAAGAGTAGGTGTCCTGCACAAATTCCCTCCATCACGTGGGAAGCCATCTTCCCTATCCACTAAATTGGCTCTATCATTGTCTCTCCACTCCCCCAATAGCTGGTGTGTGGTGAGCGCACTGCATCATTGTCCTGTGGCTGCAGTCACATCATCTAAGTGGATGCTGCTCACTGGTGGTGGTGTGGAGAGACCTCTCACCCTCATGATTGTGAAGGTGCAATGTCTTTTTCAAATTTTAATAGTCTATTATTTATTCCAGCTCTCTATGAAAGTCCCATTGTAATGAAAAGCTAAATTTTGACAAGGTTTTTCGTGGGTAAAGGGATACTTAACCAAAAAAGGGAAAAAGATCAGTCATCGTTTACTTCACTTGCTTCAAACCAGTTGAAGTTTCTTTCTTCTGTTGAACATAAAAGGAGATGTTTTGAAGAAAGCTAAAAAGCTACAACAATTGTCAATGGTTACAGCTTTTCAGCTTTCTTCAAAATATCTTTTGTGTTCAATAGAATAAAGAAACTCAAAGGTTTATAACCACTTTAGGGTGAGTAATACAAAGTAAAATTTCATGGTTGGGTGAACAATTCCTTTAACATGAGAGGAAATTATCAATTATCAGAGCGGAATTTGAACACACACACACGCACACACACACGCACACACACACACACACACACACACACACACACACACACACACACACACACACACACACACACACACACACACACACACACACACACACACACACACACAAACACACACAAACACACACAAACACACACACTGTCAAACAAACACTGTTTTATGAACGGTTCATCTTTGAGCTACTCTGGAATCATAAAAAGCAAGCAGCACATCTTGTTTTCCGCTTTGAAAACAAGAAACACTTCTTGAGTGACAAATCAGCCTCTTACAATGATTCCTGAAAGACACTAAAGATATAATGCTAAAAACACAGCATTTTAAAATATTTTCAAGCACTCAAACATTTGTCTTACCTGCTGGCTTTATATCTGGTTTTGACAGCATGGGTAAAGAAAGAAGCTCATTCTTTGCATCCGAATCCACATCTGATAGAGGCCTGTGGCTTTGAGACCCGGTACATTTAACCTTCATGCACAGAAAAACAAAACAACACAGTGCTGACAGCAAATACACCACCAGACTAATAATGTGGACCGCAAAGTCTGCTTGAGTTAACATAGCATCCATTAGTTGCCTTCTAAGCACTTTTACCTGTGCCTGATTGTCTGCTAATGGCCATTTAACAGATCATAAACTGGATCGAATATCAAATATGGAAGAATAAATGCTGAGGATTACCCCTTGGTCCTGCTGTGTTGTAGCGGTGGGGTTGGGGAGTGGCGTCTTGGTAATCTTGTCCTCACACTCCCCTGGTGGGGCCCAGCAGCGTTTCTTAGAGGCAGGAGGCGTCATTGAAGTGGGTGGGCTAGGTGTTGTCGGTGTGTTTTCCTTCCCTGCAGAACAGCAGTAGCAGAAAGACACGACCTTAACTACATAATTACACAAGATGATACTTTGAAAATGTGTCAAGCTGGTAGGGCTGGCGATGTGGCAGAGCACTTGACTAAATAATATCACTGCTGCTAGTCAACACTAAAAATACTAGTTTGTTAATTGCTTTTTTTGGAAGATATTTTCGATACAATCTAATTATTAACACATGAATGTTACATATTAAATTGTTAATTTTGTATTTAATATTTTTTAAAAGTGTGAGGAATGGAGCAAAACACAATATTTTACCTTAGTGTCTGTTCCACCAGTCAAAGTGGTTTCAGAGAAATTTGAAAAACGACAAGATGAGGTAGTATATTTATTTTTAAAAAGAGTTGTGCAGGCTTTGTTAAACTGGATATAAAAATCAACCATTGCTTGTAGGGCTAATAATTTAATTCATCATTTCATGTATTTCTGATGCCTGTGATTGTATAATGACTGTAAAAGCATTTAGGCATAAGACATTGAGTTAGTTGTAACTTTAACAACAACGAATTTACTCACATTAATTTTACTTTTATCACACTTGAATACGGTTAGACTTTGAAAACAATAACACATTTTTAAATTGTATCTTTTTCTTGATTGTATTTATTGATTGCTATGCATGAAAATACTCACAAATATAGAAAATGCACTGCAAACAGCATAGACTACAACTAATGTGTGTCAGGGGACCTCAAAAAGTTTATGGAGTGTTTATTAGACATTATGGAGATAAAAATAGTTAACATTAATTAATCAATCATTGACTAAACACATGCAAATACAGAAACGCACTGCAAATAGCACAGACCACAACAAAAATGTGTCAGGGCACCCCAAAAAGATTAGAGATTGTTTATATGATTTTATGGAGATAGAAATTCTTTCCAAATAGAGATATTCAAGTTATCTGGTGAAATTGTATGCATATTAGGGCTGTGCAATAAATCGAAATTCAGTTTCAATTTTGATTTTGGCTTCTAAAGAAAAAAAAAAAAAAATTAATCAAGATAAAAACGATTATTGCATCATATACCGCCCTTTTCCAGTTGTGCACATTTGTTTCACTGCAAAGCAGTTTCACGTGAAAATGACTAAAAGCATGTACTGTAATGTAAGCTTTGCAGCACAGGATCTCCATCCTTCATTGATGTACATTCAAATCATTCATGTTTTTAAAAGCGCGAAAGAGATCTCATGGTGTTGTGTGCATGCGCTCAGCCTCAGAGACGAGCAGAGCACACACATCTAAAGTCATCTTTAATTTTTTGTTTGACAAATTTGTGTCAAACTGTGCCGTTTAGTGATTATTCATATTAACCCTCATTTATGTAATAAACAAGTTGAGAATCAAAAGACACGTGAAAGTGAAACCATAATCAGAACCTTACTGCTCTTAAAGTGACAGCACACAATACGCTGCAGCCTGTTTTTACTATTAATCAAACTACAAAAGGAGAAAAATCAATCACTGCTCTTGACTGAAGGACTTTTGTAGCGATAAATTAAAGTTTATTTTTCTAAACATTATAGTCTTAATAACTCATCTCTAATAATAGTTTTATTTATCTTTGCTTTGATGACAGTACATAATATTTGACTAGTTATTTTTCAAGATACAAGCATTTAGCTTAATGTGATATTTGAAGGCTTAATTAGGGTAATTAGGCAAGTCATTGTATAACAGTGGTTTGTTCTGCAGGCAATCAAAAACAAATATTGCTTAAGGGGGCTAATAATATTGAACATAAAAATATTTAAATAATAATAAATATTTAAACCTGCTTTTGTTTTAGCCAAAATAAAACAAATAAGACTTTCTCAAGATAAAATATTATAGGAAATGCTGTGAAAAATTCCTTGCTCTGTTAAACATCATTTGGGAAATACTTATATAAAAAAAATGTACAAGAAGGTGAAAAATTGTCTTCCACTGTTTATTGTTTTGAACAATCGTGATTACAATTATGACCAAAATAATTGTGATTATGATTTTACCAATAATCGAGCAGCCCTAAAGCATGTCACAATATATATTGCAGAAATAAATTAAAAAATATCGCAATGCTAGATTTTTCCAATATCGTGTAGCTGTAATTGCCTGTAAGCTTATTACATTAGCAGGTAAGAGGGAGAGTAGTAGAAATTTTATACTGAATTCAAGAAGTAACCTTTTGAACAAATACTTGACAATGAGTTATATCAATACACTAACGAATATAATTCCTTTAAGTGAATGCCAGTTCATGTCCAGGTTCTTATCAAATATTGCCTTATGTTATGCACTTGTAACATGGACAAGTACACGGTTGCATAATCTCAGCATATAATGGTATAATGAGTATGGCTGGCCGATTTGGCCTAAAATCTAAATCTCGATTAAATGAACATTAACTCAATTACTATTAATGAACAATTTAATGAATCTTTTTTGCCCTCATCATTTACTGAGAGGTTTTGTATAATATGTGCACGTATTACATGAGAGATTTTCCAATGAAAGGAAACACACACTATATACTATCTATGATTATTCATTTAACATCAACGTTGAACAACTGAACTTAAAACACACATTGTGTTAATCTAACAGTCACTTTGTTTCTTATAAAAAAAGCAAGAATAAATTACTTGCACGTTTAAAACTTAAACTATTTTCAGTGTTTTTTTTTTATATTGATGTCATTATTTTATATGAGGTCATCCCTAAGTATTGAACAATAAGTCAATATATTGATTATTGTGACAGGCCTAAACTAATCAATTACAAAATTTCTATTTAAAATGGATAGTTCACACCAAAACATTTTAATCTCTCATCATTTATTTGGTTTAAACCTTTATGAGGTTATTTCTTCTGTTAAACACAAAGGAAGATACTTTTAAAAAATGTTGGAAACCTGTAACTATTGACTAGCACAGTAGCAATTTTCCTATTATGGAAGTAAAAGGTTACAGGTTTCTTCAAAATATCTTATTTTGTGTTCAATAGAAGAAAAAACTCAAAGGTTTGGAGTCACTTGACTATGAATAAACAGCGAGTAGATTTAGATTTTTAGGTGAACTATCTGGCAATAAATTGACTCTGGTTTCTTTTCAATTCATGATGTTTACTGAATTCTCAAGCAGCATAACAATAAAGTCCGGTCAAAAAAAAAAAAAACTGTGTTGCCATCTTTCTTTCACTTTCCTATCTTGTAATATAACTTAAAACAGTACAATAAAAGCGGAGCAAACCATTACAAACAAAAGAGTGGGCGTGAAATCAACAAATGTACACAACTAAATAGATCAACATGTGTAAACTATACATTAATTTAAGCATTAATAATAAATGATATTATATCAAATTATGGCTCATACTATCCCTTTAAATGGTAATTAAATTAGTAATGGCACACGTCCCAACTTGCAAAATAATTACTATATTCATTTTAAACTGGCAACTGCTCTCAAGGTAGCTGAATAAAAATGCAAAAGAGAGAAATTCAGCAGAACTGATTATTTGAGTCATGTTATTGATCCCACAGCATGAAAGACTAAATCCTGCTTCTAACACAGACAGCGAAAGAAAAACAGCTGCTCATGAACTTTGAAATATGCCAGTTCATATATAAAATTGCCCAGCATCCAGCCTTCCACACTGACATTATGAATTGCAATAATTAGAGGTGATGTTTAGAAAGGACTTCAAACGCTGTCTGGAACTGGATGTATACACCGAGTGGAAAAAGCAAAGACTCATTGTGCTTTCACATAAAATGAACCTGAGAAAGTTTAGTGCCAGTCACAAATAACAAGCTCATTGGTGATTTAAAAACCACCTTTCATTCAAAAATCAACATTAGGAAGCTGTTTGGAGAGAAACGTGTTTATATTACTCCAATATGACTGTGAACACATTATATTTGAACACAACAAGTCTCCTTTTATAAATGTGATATTAAAATATGATCCAAATTCCAGCAATTTTGAGGCCCACCGATACATAATGTAGCATTGTGGTTTTTCCCACCCACCGATACTGATCGACAGGCACATGTAACCATGTCCTCAAGACAGGATTGGCAAAGAAACTGGGATTAAAAGATCTGTTCCAACTCTCTGTGATCCAACTGCACATCAAAAAGCATTAAGTTGTACACTTTGTATTTTCATTTTAAACTATTTTTTTGAACTACGTAATTCATGTTCTGCAGGTTTTACCTTAGCTCTATAGTATACACAACTATAAACGAAGATGCTTCATAAGTGCCAGTTTGTAGACAGGTTTATTTTGTACAGTAACTCAAAATCCTTATACAGCAACATATTTACTGATTTAGTGGGCACCCTGTCGCATTTGCTGCAAGTAGATTAGCAAAAACAGCACAGTGTGTTAGAGGAGCCCAAAAACATTGTAACAAGATTTGTGTGTAGGGATGGGTACCGAAACTTGGTACTTTATCAGTATCGGTGATACATTATAAAACACAGAATTAGTGATAAGCTCCGACAATAAGGGTTCTGCTATCGGTACTGGAGAATCATTGCTGAATAAATATTACTTACAATAGCATAATTTAACTGACTAACATTTTCTAATTTGCGATATTTGGTATTCGTCTGCACAGTTGGCAATCTCACATGAGAAATGCTCATGTTTTCGCATAATGGTGCAACGGAGAGTGCGTCAAGTATAAAAGCCTTCACAGTTCTCGGTTGTGCGCACACACTCAGTGGAGGCTCACGCTAAGCACACATACATAGCTTGCAACACAGACTCACGCACGCACAACTCGTAAAGTTGTGAAGCGGCGGAGAGAATCAAAATGACAAAATGTTATTTTTTTACAAACGGTTACAGTAAATGTATCTCTTCCCCACCTGTCACGCATGTAGTCCACTTGAGTCTATCGCATTTAGCAGTTTGCATGAAACAGCCTGATGCTTTGCTTTAATTGTCTTGTTTACATTTTAAAAAACTTAAATAGTCAAAACGTCAAAAACTGAAAGGATCACAGATTATTTTGACTGGAAGATTGGATGACTGGATGATCTTTTCCAATATTTTTATTAACACTGAAAGCCTTTTGAAATGTAAACATATTTATTCAAAAGCTCATAAGCATAATTTGATTTATTCTGCAAATCATCCTGCTGCGCTCTAACAGGGATCAATGGAAGAAATCAAATTGCATTAAATTTATTACGGCGCCTTTCTATTCTGAATAGGTTCTATTAGCTGGAAATGGCAAGCAATGACAGTGCAATGTTCTTTTAATTTACTTCATAATTCCATCTGGTCCTAGAAGCATGCATCCTAAAGAATTCGGTTTTTATGTTGCCAACAATCAGCAGCTTGAGGAGAGACTGACCGTTCTGGGAATCCTTAGCCAAAGTGCTTTTTGCACTCTCATTCTCCTCATTTTTCTTCCATTCATCCTTCTCCTCATCGTCCTCCATCAGACACTGGAAAGCAGCCATCTTTTTCTTCAGAGAGTCACAGCGTGAAAGAAAAGGACTCCCCTGTAAAAGCTTCATGAGGACAGAACACATGGTTACAGTGTATAAAGACAGAAAAGCACAAACAACAACTTTCATCATGATATTAATGAGAATTAACAATGCGGTACACACTTAAAAATATGTGGTGGGTCAAAAGAGTGATGAAAATGCAATTAATTTTAGAATCATGCATTCTCAGGGCTGATAGTGGAAAAAATTCCTGAGCCTGAACTTTTTTTCCTTGCCCCTGAGGTGAGTAGGGGTGGGGGTACTATGTATGCAACGCACTTTTAATACATAACTTGTGGGCCCCTGGGCCCAAATATATTAACAGCCTATGTGTAACCCTGATCATCATTATTGTCAAGTGGCTCTTTTTAGACACATGCCAGTAATGTCAGTGACACATGCCAGTGTCAGTGATCTTGTGACATGTGCCAGTAGGTGTCAGTATAAGCACATTAATCTTATAAGTCTCTTTGCTTTAAAGAGCCCATATTATGGGTTTTTGAAAATTCCCCTCCATGTAGTGTGTAACACAGCTCTAAGTGAAGTGAAGTATCCAGCTAAGGCTTAAATCTGTAAGAATACAGTGTTTAAAACTGTTGATTCATCTATAAAAGAGTCGAATCATAGTGCTTCAAACGAGTCGCCTTGATACCGACTCATTAGGTGTTTCGCCATGACGTACGAACGAAACAAAGTTTTTCACGTGCACGCGCAAACCCGGGAGATTTCAAACCTGAGGCCCCGCCCTCTGACGCAGTAACCCAGACACACACACACACACACACCCACAAACACACGCACACCCACAAACACACGCACACAAACATGCCGGTCGATTGAAGTCACACTGCAGATGGATATATTGAGTCTCTACCCAAAGATGAAACATCAGCATTATAACCAAGCAGTTGGAAACTTCTGGAAGCTACATGCTACAAAGAATACTTCATCTGAGTTTGTTAAAGGAAGGATCAGTAAAGAGTAACTGATGGACGTCAGGATGGGTTTCTTCCTACATTTCTCAAGTGTAAGTACGTGCGGTTAAAGTTGTTGCCTCGTTTACTCTAGCTTGCAAATGTATTTAGTTGTGATTTGTTACTTGTAACCGCGTGTACTGTATCAGGTTAACTGGATATATTATCTTATCGCGTGCAAAGTCACGTTAAAAACGCGACGCGTGCTGTTTGTTTATGGAGCTCTGTGCTAGAGTTCTGCTCCCGCGATTTATTCGGAAATGTATTCCCGCGCCGCAGAAATCTGGCGCGGGGAGAGAGAGAGAGAGAGAGAGAGAGAGAGAGAGAGAGAGAGAGAGAGAGAGCGAGAGAGAGAGCGAACGAACGAACGAGCTCTGTGTACTTTGTGCTGTGTGTGTACAGACAGCTTGGCTGTCTGGACTGTATACTGGGTGATATTTGGTTGTGTTCTCCGCTCTAGCGGGACCGGGCGCGGCGGGCAGAAAACGGAGCGGGTTCTCAGGCTAAAACCTGGCGGGTGCGGGCTGAAGCGGGAGCGTTGTCATCCGGAGGTGTGTGTGTGTTTTTGTGTGTGTGTGGTATGGCGAGTACACGACTGTCTCCTTCGTTCGGTTATCCGTGGCACTATCCACTCGCCATAGTGTGGCAGCTAAAGTCCACGCCTACACTATCGAGCGTGTATGAACTGTGATTACTTTTTAAATTGCTGATTAGCTATTGGCCATTTCCCTCTCTGACTGAAGGCAGTCGACCAATCGCGACAGACTGTCATCGGTCCAATCAGCGCAGATTAGCTCCGCGCTAAGGAGGGGTTTGGGAACAAATGAATCACTGGACGATTCATACAGGAGTCGCTGGGATAATTAGATAAAAATAAATGCAGATTATAAGACCATGAAAGTGTTTTTTGACCTTGCATGCATATTAGACTGTTGTTGGAGACCCTTACAACCAAGATATGACCTTATTTCATGTATAATATGGGCTCTTTAATATTTAAAAATCATTAGGCAAATGACACCTGTTATCTTACATGCATATATGTTATGAGTTTTCAACATGCATTTTATTATAACTTTTTAAAGGATATTATTTAAAATACCTTAAAATGAAATTAAGTTAAATAATAAAATAAATGAATGAATTAAAAACATAGAGAAGTCCATATTGTAGGGAACAAATGAACTGCCAGGATGCAATAATATACAGTACAACAGATAAGTGTAACCCCTCCCATACATAAGCATGCCACAATAAATTTGACTGACATGTACTGCCAAATGACTATATTACGTACGGAAGTATGACTACGAATACATAAAATAAATCCGTTTAAATTAAAACATCGTGGAGTAGCTCAGCAAATAAACTAACTTGCGACGCGATAAATTAGGTTAAAAGTCGCGTAATGATTAAATATGGTTTTGCTCGTGTTAATTAATGTCATAAGCTTCGCCGGGTGTCGATGACATTGGTCACTACACATGCCACTAGCGAGTGACACATGACAGTGGAAAACCGGACGTGCCACCGGAAGTGTCACTACACTCAGTGGCATGTGCCAGTGTCATCTGTACGTCAGATGTCGTGTCACTATGTTAAAACTGCTACTGTGAATCCGCATTCAAGCGCACACAATAAGCTAAAACTCGCCCCAAGCACCGGCAAAAACAAAGACATATCTTAATTATTTATTAATAAACTTATTCTGAGTCAGTGTCGCAAAGATCCTGACTGGCAATCTCCTCTTGGACTCGCCTTTAGAAATTCATCTTTACGGATTAGGCTACATGAAGGAGTTTTTTTGTTTTCGATTTGTTTTATTTCGTTAAGTAATAATTTAAAGCTTTCTATAAATATATTTATTATGTCTGTGAGGCATATACATTTTGCTTCATTTTGTTAAGCGCTCCTGTTCAAAAACCAGACGACAGAAAGCGCATAATTTTGGTTTTCTCTATTTTATAAAAACGCTGTAACGTTTTTTGATGTATTACTCGTACTTTGTGAGCAAAAATGACGGATAACTTTAAATTGCTCCCACTGAAAAAATGCAAGTGATTGCTCTGGCGCCTCGATGTCCTGCAAGCTTTTTATAAGCAAACTATGCGCCTAATAGCACACATTCTTTAACGTTTAAGCTACCATTGTTTTATACTTGAACTGTTTTATATCTTTTATTTTAGGCAAGTCGTGATGATCTGAGAAGGCAAACTGATCAAACAGACAATGATGGTCTTCCGCTGGGCGCTGTTCGTTAAAAAAAAACTTATTTTTAACGAATAAAAAATGCTCCAAACGTATTTCTAAATAAGCTGAATAAAAAACGAAACTAAATATAAACACTTTGCCATTAGGCTACATACAAAACTGAACTATTTCATAGCTGAAACACTAAGTTGTTTAAGGAGAAGGGGGAAATATATTTTTGTCCCGTCTATTGCTTCACCGTTATTTCGAGAATAAACCCAGCGTAAATATGCAGATGTCATTCCCAAAACATATCAGCGTATATGTGCCGAAAACGAAAGTTTCATACAAATTCTGAATGGATTATAGCCTGGAAAGTGCAAAGCACGCTTCTCTTATTATCACTAAAAAGCGTCACTAATCTTAGTTCATAGAGATCTCACAAAGATCTGTTATAATTTATAAAGCTCTCTAAATTACACAATTAATCTTTCATTTACATGGCGTCTACACTCAAAAGATGATTCACGAGCACACAAAATGGCACTTAATAAAAACCAATCCAGCGCTTTCAGGAGTGAGTGAATTCTGCGAATCTAGAGAAATGACAGATCAATAACCGTGAACCTGATTTTTTTTTCCCCGCAGCCACAGTACGCCGGAAATCCGGCGTGGTGCCGGAACGCTATCACCCCTGCATTCTGAAGAATCAAAGTAAATTTGTTTAAATAAAGTACTTTTTCAGATGTCACCTTTTATTGAGTTTGTAATGCTGTTTGTGAACAGGTGTGTCAGAGATGCACAATAAAATAAGTCACTATCCACCCCAGTCCAAATACTTAAACATAAGATTAATGGCAAATTTGCTTTTGTTGGCTGTATGCAACCAATGTCTATTGTGACCCACCCACAAAAAAAATTGGCTGAGTCCAAAATCACATATTTGCCTACTTTATAGTATGTTAAAAGCAGTATGCAACTGATGCAGTTAGGTCAGTTGATCATGACAACTTGTGGTTGTAAACTTTAAATTCCATTCATGCTCCTCGTATTCATAAAATATAGAATGCACTTTTCTAATAGATTAAAATTCAAACGTAGTACCTAGTCAACTAGTGGGCAATTTTGGACACAGGCACTGTATGTTTGGTTTGTGCTATTATGCCATTGTGTTGTTGCTAAAATATGTTGTTTTTGAAGAGGATTTTATTCTCTCAGTATGAAGTATTTAAGTGTAAAGCAGTTAATTTTCTCTTCTCAAAATGTATGTAGTGTTTGCAGCAAACATGCCAGCCTGTGTTAAAAATACAGTGATATGTCTGTGTAAGATGAGTATGCTTGCACAGGAGCAACAGTAGGAGAAGGCTATGAAGCTGAAGAATGATTGTGTAGAATAACTGAATATGTAAAGCACTAATTATATATGTTAAATACTTGTATGAAGCTATATGTGTCAGAAGTTAGAATGAGTAACATATTATCAAGTTATTATCCTATCATGACAATGTATGTAAACACTTTGTTATTTTGCATCTATGCTCTGGTGTCAAAACAGTTGCTGACACAGACCTGTAACATCTCTGTTGACATGAGCTAGTGGGCTGAGATTGAGAGCCAAGAATAACAGGGCCACCTATAGTAAAAACCTATCCTAAAATGGTTAAAAGTTAAAATGAGACACCTAGGGGTGTGTCAAATAACCTGTAAAAAGATTGTAAAAAACACAGACTTCAGAAGGAGCAGGAGAGACTTTGGAAAGAGAGAACCAGAGATAGGAATCGTCCAGGAGAGACTTCAGAATGCTCTGGGGTCTGCTCTGCTCTTTCTCGGCTTTATTATGGAGAATAAAGTCTATTTTCTGATATTCAAAACCTCCTGTCGGATAATTTCTAAATGATGAGAAGTCGAATTTACGACATTTTCTATCCTGAATAAACAAATCTACTTTGCGCACTTCCAAATGACAAGGACATGGCAATTAACACTATAAAACCAACATTAACAGTGCTGTTTGTACCACTGCATAAACAAATGCTAAGAAACTCCCCAGGAACTAAAATGATTACAGCTGTTATTTCTGTCTGACTCTTACAAGGTGTTTAGAGACTGTAGGACAAGAGAAAAGAGCTGATGCTGCAAAGCATACCAAGAAAGCAAAAGCTATAAACTCATTTTAAGAGGCCTACAATACACAATTTGAAATGTAGATAATTGAGTTTAAGGTTTTTTTTGTGATCAACTTTTTTTTGTTTTCAGAGATGAACTAAATATGTATATGATTATATAATTGAGGCATTTTGAGCTGGACGATTTTGGAAAAAACGGACATTGCAATATTTTCCATTTACAGCGATTAATAATGCGATATAAATGCAATTTACCAGATGACTTGAATATCTTAAAATTAATTCATAACTTAGACCAATTTAGATGATTCTGGGAACATATCTGCAAAATATTATTAAATATAATAAAAATGTAAATATAATTTAAAAAAAAATTACAAGCAATGCTAAATGCTAAAAATGTAAATATAATTAAAAAAAATTACAAGCAATGCTAAATTCAACAGATGTAAAATTTATGATTTTCTGGAGAGTCAAACTATATTTAGCAACACAAATTAAATAACCACTGTATAATAATAATAAGAATAATATTAATAATAATAACAACAAAATTGTATCACTTTCAAAAAAATAATTGTATAAATCTACAGTTACAATCTATAAATGTTTAATTTGCAGTGCCCAAATGGCTTAAAATAGCCTAAAATGCTTACACAGTTTCATGCCTTAATAAAACATATGCAAATAATAAACTTTCATTCTAAGGTTAAAAGTTGAAATGACTCCAATGTTGTTAACTATGTCTGGTCAATTATAATCCCAACTACATTGCAGATCCTGCGATGTGACTATTTTGGACGCCCACCTTGTGTTATCGATGATGAAACGATATATTGTGCAACCCTAATCCGTTATATGATGTTAAAGCCTATGCATCCAATCAAATCTGTTTTACTTTCTCACAAACATCCGAGAGTTGGTAATATGACTTACTCTTCTTATTGATTACAAAATTCACGAGAAGACAATTTTTATTAAATGTGTTTTGTTTTACATTTATTTAACATGTCTGTGTTTAGTCACTATTTGATGTATAATGTAAAACACTGATCCTGAAGCAAAAGCAGCTGTGCTACCCTATGGATTTACCTGTGGTGTTCGGGGAGGTGTTTTTGCAGCTTGTCTGGCTCTGAAGCAGATGAGCGAGTTCGTTTCTGGAGATCCCCGGAGCCCAATCGTAGATCTCCTCCTAGCCTTCAGCTGAGCCACTCTGGACTTATCTGAGGAGATAAAACAGTAGATGAACAAGGCTTTGTTAAATTAATTTAATGTGCTTCACTGACAAAAAAAGCAAACCGTTAAAATTATGCAGAATAACAAAGTGCAAAGAAAATGCAATTATACAGCAATAATAAAATGCCACGACTAAATGAAAACCTTAATATTTACACTGTAAAAACTCTATATTAGGGCTGCACAATTTATCATTTAAGAATCGTGAATGTGATCAATAGCAATAGTTACATACATCGCAGGATGTGTAATGTTGAGTTTGGGATTTAATTCTTCAGTTGCATGTGTTTTTGCGGCCTGTGACTGTATAATGATTTTAAAAGCACCCAGACATAAGAAATTGTAACTTTAATGATTAAATTTATCGAATTAATTAACTTTATTATTTGATTACTGTACTTGAATACTGTTAGACTTCAAAAACAAAAAACATTGTTCATTTCAATTGTATATTTTTTCTTTATGTATTCATAGACTGTTTATTTGATACTATGCAGATGCACTCCCATTGCAGAATCATCCCAAATCAGGTGGATTTGTATTCATATCACAGAATAACAAAATATTGCAATGTTATATGTTTCCAATATAATGCAGCCCAACTCTATATGCCATTTTAATTTAGCTCAGAGAAAGAGAATTGTAATTTTATTGCCATTTCAGCTTATATGGCTATGTCATAGCTAAAAAACAAAACAAAACAAAAAAACAGATCAACTTTAGCACATTTTATAAATACCACTTTTCTATAATTATAAAAATATTCTAACAATTAAAAGTCATCTACAGCAATAAATAATAAACAAGGTAAAATACATAAATATAATAATAATGATAATATATATAATACAAATCTAAAACTGTTTTGTAGGGTTTCCTTTTGATAAAATCTGTACAATTTTAGAAGGATTTACATTTTAAAAATATTTAATTTATAGTTTCTCCAGATAAAAATTATTGTCTGATTACATAAGAAATAGGGCTTTCCACAAGAATATGTTTAACAGTTTCGCTTCAGTTGCAGTATAGACATTTTGGGTTTTTTGCTCCTTAGAGTAAATGTTCATGTGCGAGGCTTGTGTCCAACGCGCCATCTTCTGTACACAAACTCATCATGTCTTGAGTTTAAAAAAATTTATAGGATTTTCTTCCTATTTCTGGCTGAATTTCAAGTTTTTTTTTCCGAGCACTGATCCCATTCTGTTTGCCATTTGTTTAGAATATAGCCTTTTTTGATATAGTTCATGAGGCAAGACATCATATCTACTTTAATGTTGCTAACCTTTACTTTTAGAGGACGGCAAGAAACTGTCTGTTGATATGCCAAACTGTAAAGGGGTGAGTTTGGAGAAATCCACATCCGCAGCTTCAGTGTTCTGCTGAGAGGGAGACAAGTCTGCAAGTGCTGGTCTGCTGTCCATGGCTTCAGTAACATTCATGCTCGACTCCAGTGCATATGAAATCTGAATAAAACAAATAGATTGAGCATGATACACTGCAGAAAAACCACAAGATATTACAATCCTGCAAAGTAGAGTTTTACTGTAACACGTTATGTACATCTGCTAACATCAGGCCAGCGATGTGTACCACATGCAAGTAAGAAATCTTAGTTTATTAGTTTACAAAGCAGAGTAGCGAATAATAACTAACGGGTTTACAAAGCAGTATAAGGGATAGCATAACTACAACTCTGCGCTATGTTTCATTTAACGAGTGAAAAATAAACGTTTGCTTGTATTGTGCTAAAATGTTCAAACTTCGCTCCTTACCGCACGTTAAAACGGCGCAAATATCCTTCCGCCTTGAAGGAACCAGACAACACCTTGGTAACTTAAAATAAACGACTTATTTTTACAGTTGTTAACCTTGAAGCCATTTACAGCTATATTTTACAGCATTTTAAGTGTGTTTTGTTTATATATTTCTAGGACGCGAGATAGCACTACAAGTTCTAACGCATCTGCCAGTCCATCTGGCAAATATCCTTGGACATATGAATCAGCCAATGAGGTTTAAGAAAAGGCGTCACGTGCTTCAAAACGGCCAATCACATTTAAGTTTACGGAAACTGTCACGTACGTGTACTTCAATGGAGATGTTATAAAGTGCAACAAGGAGCCCTTGAAATAATGGAAACATAACCTCTTCAAATAATCCTTTATCCTTCGTTAATTGGTTTAATAGAGACATTAATCATCTTTTAAAACTTTTCAGAACATTCTATCATAAGAACAGTTCATGTCTATCAACAATTTCCCTGTCTAGAGAAATTAATTTAGTTATTAAATTTATCCCTGTTTAAATTTTTCTACTTGTTAAAAATCATATTTGCTATAATTATCTGTCTATTGTAAACCTAAAATTGCATATAGAAGTAGTTAACTGATAAAAAATATATAATAACAAACATTCGTAAAATATTTTAGATACAAAATGTAGGTAGGCCTACTCCTAAAGACAATTTTTTCTGGAACTCTATTATAGTTAATATTGCTCGCAAAAGAGGCTGGCTAACTAACTCCCTTCAAATAATCTATTAACTATAAAATTAAAGAAACTCATTTTAAAATACTACATACAATTTAGGCCTACCTAGTAAAATCTTTATCATCAAAGAACATTGAAATGGAGGACATCTGTAAAGCAGATAAAGACAGCCTTTGTCATTTATTTTTGGAATGCAATGTTGTAAACAGTTTCTGGAAGGATCTAGCAAAATATACTTATAAAATGACAAAACTTTTTATTTTACATTAAAATATATTATTCTTATTATGAAAACAAATCCAACGAAAGTCTTGAATATATTGTTGTTTCACATACACAAACAGAAATTTGCTACAATCTCCCACATTAACTATTTTTTTATCCATTTTGATTTGATCTGAGATATGTATCAATTACTTAAATAGTTTTTTTGATTCCCCTGTTAATTCTTAAAATCATTGGATGTAGAAATGCTGCTGTACATTATGCTTTGTGGATGGATTTTATTTTTTACTATTATTATATTAGTTTTTTATGTTCACTTTTTATATTGTGTTGTTGTATGTTTGTTTCTGAAGGTTTGTGCAATAATAATAATAATAATAATAATAATAATAATAATAATAATAATAAAAAACAATAAACATGAAAAAATGTTTATGCATTGAAAAAAATTTTATATAATTTTTCCAGATGAAGTATAGAGTAAGATAAGAAAAAGGTTATCACCACGGTTGAATGATTACTTTAGAAATTGGAAACATTGCTTTTGCAACAGGTTTTCTAAAATGTTTTGTTTATATCTGCAAATGTCTCATTATTCCAATACACTAATATACAGTTAAGTCAGTTAATTTTTCCCCAATTTCTGGAGAGAAGATTTTTTTCGGCATATTTCTAAACATAACAGTTTTAATAACTCATCTCTAATAACTGATTTATTTTATCTTTGCCATGATGACAGTAAATTATATTTCACTAGCTATTTGTCAAGACACTTTTCAAGTGACTTTTAAAGGCTAAACTGGGTTAATTAGGTTAACCAGGCAGGGTAATTAGGCAAGTTATTGTATAACTATAGTTTGTTCAGTAGACTATCGAAAAAAATTGCTTAATGGGGCTAATAATATTGACCTTAAAATGGTTTTTAAAAAATTCAAAACTTCTTTTATTCAAGCCAAAGTAAAACAAATAAGACTTTCTCCTGTATAAAAAAAACATGACATACTGTGAAAAATTCCTTTTTTTAAATTTTAAAAGGAAAAAAAAATTCAAACGTTTAATAATTTTGATTTCAACTATATTTCTATAGCATAAAAATCTGAACATGAGGCAAAGTAATTTTTAAAGTTATTATTTTTGTATTGCTCAGTAATTCAGAAAATACACCAGAGAGAGCGAGAAAGATTAATTTTTTTAATATATATTTTCTATACTTAATTATGCTAATTTTGTATGAACAAATCTATCAGCAAATCCTTTAGAATATAAATATATAATAAATCTACCAACACAAAGGTACCTGTAATAGGGCTGCACATTATATCATATGAGCATCGTTATTACAATGTGTATATCTGCAATAGTCACATCGCTGGATGATATTTATGAAATATTAAAATATAAGGATATTATTTGTAGGCGAATGTATATCGCAGCAAAACAAAATATCGCAATGTAATATTTTTCCAATATTGTGCAGTCCTAACCTGAACACTTAAAAAAACTCAAAACAAATTGAGTGTGACAAAAAGTGACAAAATAATAATATAGTAATAAACAGCATAACTTAATTGTATATTGTGGATGTTTTCCTTACATTAGACAAGAAATAACACTTTATGAAAAGCCAAATGTTGGAAAATCTCCAAAATGCATAATAAACAGTCTTTCTGGCTGTAGTGTCTTATTATGGAAGGCAACAATTTTCTCTGCATACTGCCTTATTGTAGCAGTCAAAGAGTAGAGAGTAGACATCTCTCTTTTCTGCTTTCATTAAAAACTCAATGGGTTTTCTGCTGGCACATTGCACGCTGGTGGCACATCGCACATTGGTTTGGCTGGTGTGCTTCAGCCCCTGCTGGTAGATGCCATAATTACATCAGTATGCAGGCCAAAACATGTTTACCCATTGATCCACATTCAAAAGTAACCAGATGTCCTGAAAATATTTCATTTACGGCAAGCATCATTCTTGCAATATAACAGCAAATTAGTACTGTTCGGCATGATTTTGCGGAGCAGTTGTTTTCAGTTGTTTTTAGATGCCATGGATGGACCTTCAATTATGATCCGTGTGCAAGCAACCATCCAAAAAGTCTTTTAAAAGTTATAATTATTCCCCCCTTTTATGAAAGCATAGTGTTGGGTTTATTATCAGTATTTATTGACACATTTAAGGAAATTTTATATTATTAATTTTAAACTAATTTGCATATTTCTCAGTGTTTAATCAGATTTATATATTTTTCAGACGAATTTAAATCGTGTTTTTTGGTAACTGTTTAAAAAAATATTAATTGTTTAAAATCAGTTTAATTTTTTTTACACCTTTTAAACTATATTTGTTTTTCTAATTTACTTTTTTGTGATGAAATTTTTATTGAAAAGCTGAAAATAATCTTGCATACATAGTTACAGACAAAAATACCAACCAACAGCATTTTCTATTTTTTGCCCACCCCACCCACCCCACCGCTGGCGAAAATAATAATTAACAAAAAAGAAAATCAGAGCAAAAAACAAAAAGAGAAAGTAAATAAAATAAAATACAAATAATATATAAAATTAAATAAAAAAGGGGTAGAATGCCTAAATTAAGAAATACGTAAATAAATAAATTAACCCCTGCATTTTAATTCTTAAGAACACTTTTATATACATTGGACTTTTACACATAGGGTAAATAAAATACAAAGAAAAAAAATCACTATAGCATATCTTATATTTTAGTTATTGGACATATTCATGAAGTAATAGTTTTTGTAGAAGCGCCATGCATCCTTGCCACAGACAGTTTCATACTTGTAATGTCCAAGAACATTCAATGTTTCCGGTCCCGGGAGTGTGGAGACTGCCAACGTAAAGCTAACATTTTTTTAGCTGCTGTTAAAGCAGAAAATTATCCTTTTTTTCTGAAATAAAAGTCAAAGGATGAACCATCATTTAAAAGCAAAAGCTTAGGGCAACATGTATGATTCCAGTATGTCCTTTAGGGTCAGTAACACATTATGCCAAAAGTGAATTACTTCAAGGCAATCCCAAAACATGTTTGTATGTACCTATGACATCCCCTAAGCAGAAATTACAATTGGGAGATGATGTTAGTTTCATTAAGTGACATTTGCTCGGAGTGAGGTCAATTCTATATGAATCATTTTGTAATGAATTAGCTGATGATAGGATTATTTGAGGTAAGTTTAAAGTTAGTCCATAGTCTCAACATAGATCATCAGTATTTGTAGAAGAGTTTGTGTCACATATCTTTATGCCAAATGTTTATAATTGGTAGTTGTTTGTATGAATAAATAATAGATAAAAAGCAGATACTAGACCTTTCGTATTTACTTGTAATGTCAAAGTACTGTGAATTCTAATGGTGGGAATATTTATTCCTCACGGTCTCAGATCTCAGACGTAAATAAAAGGAAAAAGACGTCTCTGGAAGACTACATTGTGCCTTCAGATTACTAAAGGAGCTCATGCCATCTTGTTTTTCTAATTTACTTATTATTGTTTGAATATTTAATTTTAATTACATCCCTAATATATGTAAGATGTAAATATATGTGAGACATATTCATTCATTTTCTTGTCAGCTTAGTCCCTTTATTAATCCGGGGTCGCCAAAGCGGAATGAACCGGCAACTTATCCAGCAAGTTTTTTCTTTTTTTTTTTTTTTTTTTACGCAGCAGATGCCCTTCCAGCCACAAACCCATTTCTGGGTGTAACACACACACACGCACACGCACACGCACACGCACACGCACAGGGCAATTTATTCTACCCAATTCACCTGTACCGCATGTCTTTGGACTGTGGGGGCACCCGGAGGAAATCCACGCGAAGGCAGGGAGAACATACAAACTCCAAACAGACGGCAACTGAGCCGAGGTTCGAACCAGCGACCCAGCGACCTTCTTACAATGAGGCAACAGCACTACCTACTGCGCCACTGCCTCGCCATGTGAGATATATTAATGGGGTAAAATTAGAAGACCACTAGGAAAACATATTTAGAAAATCACATCACAATCAATTTAAAACATGAAGTTAAAATATTAGTATTCTGTTCCCTAAAATTATAACTTTCATTCATTTATACATTTTCCTTCGGCTTAGTCCCTTATTTAACAAGGGTCACCACAGCGGAATAGACTATAATTTCATTATGCTCTATTTCATTTATTCATTTTTTTTCCAGCTTAGTTTCTTATTTATCAGGGGTCACCACAAGGGAACGAATCACCAACTATTCATACGTTTTACTCGGTGGATGCTCTTCCAGCTGCCAACCAGTACTGAGAAAAACACTTACACTCACATTCATACTGATACACTATGGCTAATTTTGCTTATCCAATTCAGCTAGCTCATGTCTTTGGACTGTGGGGGAAACTGAGGACTCCTCTAATGGCTTTTAACTCAACAGTATAGTGAGTGGCTTTATTTTAGTCTACTGTCAAATTACTGTCATTTGATTAGGCTATATCTAAATTTTGGTCACAGTCATCTATTATTTACTCCAGAGAAAATAGATTTAAATGCAATATTAAGTTTAGCTTAATGCTGAATTAAAAATATGTATGCCATATAATCTAGTAGTGTTTCTTTGCTTTGGCTTTTTCGGGGTTAAAATTTTTTCCCAAGAAATACTGGGAGATCTCTTAATACTGCTTTTCTATGATTTAGCCAATTATATTTTCAAGGTCAGGAAAGAAGGCAGACACAAAAGTCTTCACAGCAACATGGACACCTCTAAATGGCATTAAAAGTGTCACATGCTGTATTTATAAAGTATAATTTACCTAAAAATATAATTTTTGTCTTCATGTAATGATATATACGCAGTCACAGAATCACATATAATAACCACAACCTTTTTGTTTACTACAGAGGGGACGCACATGTGCACGCCAATGATGCCTACTTTAGTGAACAGAACCAGCATAGGCTGTGAATAACAGGTAATAAAGTTGCAAATAACGTTCAGTTTGTTGCACAGAGTGATCGTTTGAGAGCCGCGCGGGAAGTATGCCAAATGTCAAAGTTTCCCAGTGAAATAAGGGTCTAATAATATTGTCAATGACAAATGACAAGCATCTGTCTCAAACAAAATAATTCAACCTCAGAATTATGAATAGTTGTATTCTGATCTCATCACATTACCGTGAATTAACAAACAGGACATATATAAAGTCTGTTCAAGTCAACCAATCCAAGTCTATAAAAAATTTAGCATTTTAACCAACAGTAGACCCACACATATAGGCCTAATATTATTACTGTTGTTTTACCATATCTTTGAGAAATAACAATAATAAAAGCTTACTAATATTAACCTTTATTTTACATTTACAGAATCATGAGAAAATTGTAATCATGATATCAAAAAAAAAAATTATAAAAATTGCGATTCTCATTTTAGCCAAAACCGTGCAGCCCTACATCGAACTGTTGCATAAACGCAATATCACACTCATAGCAGTGCAATATGGCTGAATATTTTTACTCGTGGGATACTAAGTGTGTACTTACACTATGCTATGCGAGCCGTGCACAGGCCCTTTCCCGGTTCATTTGAGAAGTGTGAGTGCTCTGAATCGGGCTAAGGCACGGTTCACTTGGCCGGCCATGGCATGGTTGGAAGAGTTGTGCCATAGTGCGGTTCACTTGGGCTCATGCACCGTACGCTTGTAGTGTGAGTGAGTATCCACAGTAGTAATTTTTGTTTTGTCATTAATGTATCTATTTATTTATGTATATACTGTTAAAAGTCCTTTATTATCACCATAGATATATACATTAGATGTCTCCTGGCCTATTGTTGTCTATTGGACGTAATGCGTCAATAGCGCCGCCATCTTGCTACAGGGGAGCGCTCCTTTGAAAAGGAATGCGGGACCAAGGTACAGTGGCGGACTGTGGCCATCCAAAGCCAGAGATATACACATATACACATATATCTATGATCGGGAGTTTTCCTGGATGTTATTATGTAATTTTTTTTTTCTAATTACGAAAATTATAATTTTACATCACTTTTCTACATTGATGGATCAGTGACCGCACTGGCATTTCTGGCAAAAAGCTTGTGTTTGAGTGTACAGAAATGTACTATTCACCCTCCCTGTTAAATTAAATCTAATCCGTGTCCTGAAACACACTTTCTCTCCTGCTTTCACTTCTCATACTGACGGAGGGAGTGATTCGTTTGTGAATGAATTCCCCGAACGATTCTTTCACTAACGTTAGACAATAATACAAGTTTCTAGCAGCGCAGCTTCTCGTTGTCATATTTCTTTTGCATTGCTTGCTAATTTTATTCAACAAAACTTTGCCGTATGGTGAATGCAGTAAGTGACTGTTATCATCAATAACGTTACCTGATTAGCACAAAAGTTCAGAACATACAAAAACAGAAAAAAAACTTATTATTACCTATGGAATGTTCTGCCTTTGTGCTTTTTGTTTTTTTGTTACTACACCCGTAGACAGCGCTAAAGTCCCGCATTTTCACGTAATAACACTGTTTTGACTAGTGCGGTTGAAGGACATTTGTCCTGAGAGAACTGTACCAATGTGGCGGTACTATTGACGCATGCTCAGGGTCCCTATGCGATATCTAGTGTATATATCTATGTATTATCACTACTAATGACTGGGTTTGAAAAATAACATCAACAGTTGAGAAAGCATGCGATTGGGTTACCATGGCGATACTTGTTGTGTTTACTTCAGATGCTACCAAGCTGCGCCTGGGGAAAGACACTAAAGTTTCATTGTGATTTTGTTTCTCCTGATAATTCAGGCACTTTAATCTGCCTACGAGTTCCGCGGCCGAGACCCGTAACAAGAGCAAAACACGCCATGCTTGTTCAATAAAAGCAAACTGTCGTAGATTATTTAAGACGCAAACCCCTCACTGCACGACAGTTCCACCTTCAGCAAACCTCCTAATTCCTGCAGCACGAGGACTTTGATTGATGATTGTTTATGAGCGTCAAAAGTGGCTGATCTTTTTGGGAAATATTTGACTGTGTGTCACTGCATCCCAAACGATCAAAACAATATAATCAAGAAATCTTAACTGTGCTAAGCGCTTATTAAACTGAACAGCACATCATTGATGACGTAAGCATGAAGGGGGAAAACTCAAGAGATACCAGGCTCAGTTGTATAAACTGTTGTATAAACACAATATCACACTCGTAGCAGTGCGTTATGGCTGAATATCATCACTGGTTGGACACTAAGGCCCTCGGCCTGTGGCCTTGTGTTAACGCACGGCCCTCACCAGTGCTGATATACAGCCATATCACACTGCTACTCATCTAATATTGTTCATATAGACAATATTAATTTAAAGAGAGATCTGTGATGATGGGTCGAGCTCATTTCGAGTACTGTATACAAACTATTAATTGACTGAATTTACAGAAAAAATGCTATACTGTGATATATATTGTTATGTTACAACTAAAATCGTGATATAAGATTTCTGTTATATCGCCCAGCCTTAATATGGACACATGATTGATAGCAATGATGCCAATTCATATGATGTGATCTGCATATTTCAGCAGCTGCCGGAGGCTCTTACCAGATGTGGAGCATTTAGTGATCGCGGAGCAGAAAACCCCCCCGAGGGTCTGTCAGGACTCACGGATATGAGCTCTGACAGGTGGATGGACTGACATTCTGGTGTGATTGTGTCGAATGGAGAGCTGAAAGCCACAAACAGGGTCCAGGTGTTTCAGGACATGGAGGAGGCAGCTTCAGGCAAAACCACTGTCAGTTTAAACGCTTTCTAGAGAACTGACATTTCCTAACGAGGAGCTATTACAGACATAAATATAAAATTAATAAGAGCTTTTTTTTGTTTCATATTCATTTGACCTTTTTTTGACTTAACAGCACCATTGTTTGCTGTGCATCCCCGACGTCATTATCTTTGCCATGAAAAATCAAAGCTAATTCTTTGCTGCTAAAAATAAGTGGCATAAACAAATACAGGCAAAGGTCAAAGGAGACTTTAAAGTGAATAGCAGAGATGAAACAGATTTAGGAATAGGTAAACAAAATAAAGAGGCCTCTTATGGTCGTTGAAATTCATTAATATCCTTATATTTCAAAGTTTATTTCTGAATGTAATTTATATAAAGGAATGGTAAAAAGTGGGCTGAGCTATACTTGTATATCTTTGTCCATATCATTGCAGAAACAAGCCTTCTTTGAAGTACTTTTGGGAAACTGTTATGGTTCATATTTGGTTCGTGGTCCATGGTTTCACAAGACATTTTTTAAGCAAACAGATTAAGTGTAATATTTGGATTTCTTTTGTACTGCAAGACTAGAGAGTCACTTATAATGATTTTTTATTGTAATGTTTTTGTTAATTAAAATTGTTACTTTTATTTTTTAATATTTATTACATTTTTCTTCTGCAGAAAGTTATTTTTTTTCAGTTTGTCTGGAATAAATATAATAATTTTGAAAAAGTTTGATATTATTAGCCCCATTAAGAAACTATTTTTCTCAATTGGCTACAGAACAAACCTCTTTTATCCAATGACTTTTAACAATACACAATATTATTTTGACATTTTACCATATTTTACAAAGATATGGAATTTAGCTTTAAGTGCATTTTCAAGAGCTTAACCAGTATAGCTTAAGCAAGTCGAGTAATTAAATAGGTTGTCATGGCAAAGACATAAGTAATTTGTTATTTAAAATGAGTTATTATAGCAATGGTGTTTTGTTTTGTTAACGTGTTGAACATTTTCTCATCGTTAAAACAGCACTTGGGAAATATATAAAAAATACAAAGTATTGTATTCACAGTACAGCTAATCATTTTGTCTGCAACTGCATGTACAAATAAACATGAACGTAAATAGATTCATTTAATTAAACTGCACTAATCAGCATGAAATGACTTCTACAAATGAGTATATCAAAAATAAAACCATGATTACTTTCAGATAGATATACTGAATGGTTTTTATTTATTTAACCTGAATTTAGACATGAAACTGAATAAAAAAAAATTAAATTATAGAACTTCAGTAAAAATCAAAATAAAAATCATTTTCAAATGAACAAATCTAGAGGATTTATTTGTATTTATATATTTTACACAGACAAATAGATATTTGTGACCAGTCACATTTGTTTTAAACTGACATTCATTCATACATAATCCATTCATGAAAGCTGAACAAATAAGCTTTCTATTGATGTATGTGTTGTTAGGATAGGGCAAATTTTAATTAGGGCTATTTGAATAACTGGAAAATCCCGCAAAAAATCTATACTGAAAAAAAAAAAATTGCCTTCGAAATGAAGTAGCAATGCACATTACTAATAAAAAAAGTAATTTTGATATATTTGCTGTACACTGTAAAACATTTTGGGTTACGCAAAATCAATCGATGTTGCCCCAACACAAACAAGTTAAAACTTATTAAGGTAAAACGTTTTTCAAATACAAGTGGATGAAACATAAATTGTCCCAATAATCACTTCAAGAATTGTGTTTCAGCTAACTTTAAATAAGTAGTTTGAACAAGCAGCAGGAATATTTACAACGTAAAAATGCTGGGTTCCACACAATTGATTGTGTTGAGGCAACTTGAAGGAATTAAGTTAACTTATTCATTTTTAAAAGTTTGAGTGGATTAAACATAAAGCAAAAATACAAAAAGCAAAGAAATTTAATTTAATTTAGGAAATTTAAAAAACATGGCACATGATCTTTTTTCCCAGTAATGTATTTTTGGATAAGTTAATTTCAATTACCAAAAATATACCTCCACAAAATGGACCCTTTTCATAAAACTGTTTTGACGTGTTTAATGTTCATCATGTTCTTAAATCCTTGAAAGTTCATTCATTCGATCATTCATTCATTCATTCATTTATTTTCTTGTCGGCTTAGTCCCTTTTTTAATCCTAAGTCGCCACAACGGAATGAACCGCCAACTTATCCAGCAAGTTTTTACGCAGCGGATAACCTCGAAAGTTTTTTACATTTATTTATTTTTGTTAAATGTATGATCATTGAAATGCATTCATGAATGTATTGTATCATCTTTGTGTCACATTTCGAAAAATGATTTACCGCTTATGTGAGGTGTTTCTAATGCAGCGTCTATGGGGCTGAGAGTAAATATGATTTTATTCTTTCCCCCGGCTGCGGTTATCAGTCTCACACAATTTTTTCCTTTTTCTGAAAGTCCTGATAACACCATTGTGGAGTTTTTCTTTTATTATTTCAGCAAATAGAGTTGTAAAAAGTTATCTGTTGTACTCTCCAATTCTAAGTATGCCTACTGCTACTGAGGAAAACGGAAATGTGAAAAGGGTCCATAATATTTGTGGTCCAGGGTCACATTTAAAGGTTCAAGAAACACTCGAGTACTTTTTCTTGTTGTTGAGATTTTAACAGATTTGTGTGTGTTGAGCATCAGTTAAGACAAAGTTAGCACCTGTTAGCTGAAATTGTGGGGGAAACTGGATAATTTGGAGCTTCTGTCAGCTAACTTCAGCTTCTGTGTTTAAAATGATTTTTGAGGCAGATCAAAATCGGCGACGTATTGCAGAACTGCAAGTGCAAAGATGACGCGTCGGTTTCTCATAATTTTTCATTAGTTTTCTTATCCTATGAGAAGAGCCGGCTTCTTAATTATTCATGACTGCACGTGCATTCCGAAGGCAAGGCAGACCTGCCTGTGACAAGCTGTGAGATCCTACGTTGATGATTGGGTGAGACCGCATCCACGGACCCACGGCACACAGCATTTAGCTGTTCATGAAGGGTCGTATGTGTTTGTTTCCATTATCCAGGGGGTTTGTTGCATGTTTTCCCTGCGATGCTGTCAGGGTCGATACAGCAAAGCTGTGTGTGTACAGCAAGCATTTTTGTCAAGAGAGCAGTATGAGAATTGGAGAATGGTGGATGTTGTCTTTTATCAGAAGTTCGATCACATTTAGACACATCGCCGTGCTGCTGTGTTTGCCTAAATTTTCTAGATTACCAGCAAGGCTAATGGTTGAAATAGACAGGGCAAGAGACCCGCTGCACTGAGTCTGCATTCAGACCCGGTAATCGAAGGAAAAGCCCTTGTTTATAGTGTTTATATGAACACGATTATCTTTATAATGATATAAAAAATTGTGGTTGTGTGAATGAAATTACTACAAATGTAGCAGGACATTAAATTACTGTTTATTTCTTTGCATTTTAACTTCATAACTATCAAATCAGGGGTCTCCTCACTGTTTGTGTCTCATTTTGTGAGCCGACTGACAACAGCTTGCTCCTCTCTTTCTCCCCTGCTCTGCTGGCCATGCCCACTCCTGCCCTTTGCTCGCGGAGCTCCACGCCCATTATCATGCATCTTTTGAAAAAATTCTGAGGTAGACCTAAACCGAAAGTGGGGGGTGTCATGGCCCTTTAAATATTAAAATCAAATTGCACTTTTGAAAATTAAAATATGAATGCTTTGACTTTTAAAATTTAAAATAATATAAAGTAAGAGAAAAGTATCCAATTAAATGATACTCGATTGCTGTATTTTTCTTATTTTCCTTGTACTCTGCACTGTCAGTTGGGGTTTGTTGTCCTCCAACTCTACAGTATCTGACAGCCAAGCTGATATAATGACAGCTTGCCATTTAAAACGCAAACTTCCAAAGCGCATCTTATTGACACGACTTGTCTAAGAGTTACTGATGTGACAGAAGGCGGTGCAGGAAGGCTTGACACACATCATGCGAAATTAGAGAATTGATTTAGCATCGACTTTCACCATAAGCGTCGCTGATATCTACTAATTTGGCTCCAGTGACAGCTATGGCTGACTCACCGTCTCTTTGACGCATTCTTGCCGCGCAGCCCAATTCTGTCAAATATTGTTGAAAACTTGTATGTTTTTTTTTCCTCCCCACATCGATTCTTTGATGTCTGTGCATTAATCTGGGCTGCAGAACGACTCTTTGATTTCTTATTAGCAGTTTGCCTCTAACTTTAGCACACACGCGCAGCTACATTTTGTCTTGTTAGCAGGGTTTTTAAAGCTAAGCAGATAATCACATTATTTCCCCTTTCTGTTATTTAGACACTTCATAATTATAGTCTTCCACCAAACAGTAGATTTGCATTTGCTATCTGTTTATGTGCAAGAGAATGACACCGTTTAGAAGTTGCAGAGTGCAAGATCAAAAGCTCCTTTAAACGAAACTGATCAGTCATAATTTATTCCTTAAGATATTCCGGCAGGCAGTGCAAACAGCCTCAATCTCGAAGGAAATAAATCGTGTGATCTTGAAAAAAACCCTCGCTCTGTTTGACTGGAGGTGTTCTTTATGAGAGACAGGATGGATGTCTGAAGAAAGTGTCTGGTGTCTTTGAATGCGCATGTTTGCTGCCTACGATTGACTGCCACCTTGCCTTACTTTGACAGATTTAAGTAAGCTAATTGACTAGTGTACATTAAGCAGTTTTGCAGGTAGGCAGACATGGGAGGTTTGGATGTGCGGTAACACTTTATTTTGATGGTCTATTTGAGTATTAGTCGACTCTCTGCTGATACTGCTCCTTCAACAGACATTTAACTGACTATAAGAAACTTTGCAAGTACATGTCAACACACTAACTCCAACCTAACAGTCTACTTATGATCTAATGAGAATTAGTTGGCATGTAGATGCAATGCAACTTAAATTCAACAAACGCACCATCAAAATAAAGTATGACTATATGTGGTTTTAAATCGTAGCAAATTCAATGTCAAAGTTTATTTTTTTTTTTAAGTGATTAGAATGTACTGCTTGTGTGCACTGCAAGCTTTTGGACACAAGGATGAATGTAAATGTGCCTACAATATGAGGAAATTTTGCAGCAATGAGTAATCTAGCAGGAGAAGCAACTGCCAGATGAAAAATCACGGTCTATCAAATGATGGCAGGAGATGTGCTGTAACACATGGCCAAAAAACAAAAACAAGAAAATACAGAATGACAAAAGACTCCTCTATGAGTCATTGCCTTGACATTAAAACAGTGAAACACCTTCAGAAAACACACCAGACAAACCATTTCTTCTGATAATATAAAAGGATTGAACAGTATTTTGCGATTTTTGTTGAAAATTAAAAGCTTTTCTTCTTTAAAATCTCATTTGTTGGTCACAAATATATATATATATATATATATATATATATATATATATATATATATATATATATATATAGAGAGAGAGAGAGAGAGAGAGAGAGAGAGAGAGAGATAGATAGATAGATAGATAGATAGATAGATAGATAGATAGATAGATAGATAGATAGATAGATAGATAGATAGATAGATAGATAGATAGATAGATAGATAGATAGATAGATAGACGGAAAGACAGACATGGATGGATGGATGGATGTGTGTGTGTATATATATATATATATATATATATATATATATATATATATATATATATATATATATATATATATATATCCATCCATCCATCCATATACACACACACACACACCCGACAAAAAGTCTTATTATTCTACTATTTAGTCTACACTTCACTTCCTAATCTGCAATTGCCTCTCTGGATATACCACTAACTGTACTAAAAAAACAAACAAAAAATTACTAATACTTTCCAGACTTTACAGACCTGAAACTTGCCTACAGCACTTATTCATTGTTGCTCTTATAGTTGTGTAAATTGCTTCCTTGTCCTCATTTGTAAGTCGCTTTGGATAAAAGCGTCTGCTAAATGACTAAATGTAAATGTCTATTTAATCATTTGATATAAGTAGTGGATTATATGAAAGGCAAATACCCCTAGATTACGCTTATTTTACTAAAATAAAATATGATCATGCCTTGATTTTTAATTATTTCATTAGGGCAGTAAGGTCTGACTTTGCTTAGTTCACTAAACAGAAATAATGTACAGTATAGAATATAAAGTCATGCTGCAGTTGAAAAAGAATTAATATTGTGTATGAAAATCTACCTTCTGCCACTTTTCTAAACAATCAACTAGAAGTTATAATTTGTTGCTCTTACAACTTCATCAATGACAGGACTTTTATCAGGTAGTGTACAAACATATCTTTAAGAAAGCTGGCTGCCTCCATTATTTGTTTTTCCCATGGATCAGCTTTGTTTGAAATTTTTTCTTTTACTACAGAATTTTACAAGCACAAGCTCTAGTGTGACCGCAGCTTAAGTCGCTTTGGAGAAAAATGTCTGCTAAATGACTAAATATAAATGTAATTTCCATGACTTTTCCAAAACCTTGTGGGTTTTTCTGTTTTTCCAAAACTTTTCCAGGCCTGGAAAATGCCATGTCAAAATTCCATGACTTTTCCAGGTTTTCCATGACCGTATGAACCCAGAAAGAAAATGGTCAGAAATACTATATTTTATGTTATAATAAGCCTACTTGAATTTAATTCATAACTCCCTTAAGGCCAAAAAGTAATATTTGCACCTCACTTCACCTAAAATGTATTCATTCTTTTTGTTTATTTTGTAGATAACTGACCAACAAAAATACATAAAAATAAAGATACAAATTATATCAAAAGAAATTTGTTACAAAGGAACATTTTCCCAACAAAATTAGGCTATATGAAGTGCTCAAAAATTGTTTTAATGTTGCTATTTTGGGTTTTTCATCTATTGTTTTTTTTTTTCAGACTTATCAGGTAGCAATCCAAATTAATTCAAAATTTTACTCTGCGAGTCGTTCTTTTAAAGAGATTGTTCCGGTTGTTGTAGCTGCTAAATCATACTAACAGGAACACAAATGAACCGAATCAGATGTGTGTTCAAACTGAAGTGTCAGAAAACATGCAATAGGCTTATAAGGAGCAAATTCTACACAGTTTTGCAACCTTAAAGGGCTCCACAGGCTATTGAATTAAATGGTCTATTTTTGCACAAACGTGCGAGCAGTTAAGTTACTTTTCCACATGCAATATTATCTATTGTAGATAAACCATTAATGATGATACTACTGTTTACAAACTACATTGGCACCGCCAGTATTTTGGAGCCATATTATCACTAGTAAACCGTGCAACCCTAGTAAAACATATGCTGGACAAGTTGTTAGTTCATTCCACTATGGCGACCCCTGATTAATAAAGGAACTAAGCCAAAAAGAATGTTATGCTCATCATTTTTTTGCTTCATTCTGCAAACTAGTACTGATGACTTCCGAATTGAAAATCAAAATGTTGTCATTCAGAGCCCTTTTTTTTTTTGTTTTTACCCTCATTTCATCTAGGAATTTGCAAACACGAGTGCTGGTTAAAGCTGACAGCATTTTCATTTCTGAATGGACCATTTCTTTATAATTAATGCCACTTTGTGCATATCCTATGAAGCTTGTTCTTTGATTAATAAATGAACGGAGCACGAACAGAAAAGAATCCAGTATGCATTCTTCATGCCAGCAGGGCACTGCAGAAATAAAGTCTCGACATTCAGGAAGCCTTGAAGTCAGTATAAAGAGCGAATATGTGAATACGCTCTCGCACCCATTCCGAGTGATGAAAAAATAAGTTAATATATTTCTTCATCTGAATGTACACTATGCAAATGTTTCAAGCTCAAATAAAATCCATGCTGTGATAGACTTATTAGATGCACAAATGAAGTCTGTTGGTCTCGCCTCTGCTATGCACGCACACATACACAAAAAGAGAGCCAGAATGCAAGTTAATGCAATTATTTTTATGGAAAGTGTTCAAAAAAAAAAAAAGTCTAGCAAGCAGTGTTATTTTTAAAGCGCCACGCATCTCGCCTGCAAAAGCCTTTGCAAGCTGTGACAGTCCTTGAAAACAGAAGACATTTTGAAGGTGGATTAATGCTGTATCTGCTGCATCAACCAACAGTCATGGTAAATAAAAGTAGCGCAGGTGAATCTGAAGCTGGCAAGACAGCTTAAGCTGGAGTAGTTTGTACCACATAAAAAAAGCTGCAAACGTTAATACCAATCATCATCATTTTTAGCTAGCCCCATCAATAGAAAGCTGTAATGTCAGTCCTATAAAACAACCCTGGCAGCCGACGGATGCTACTGTACCGCACGCGCTCTGAATGAGGAACAGTGAGAGAGTGTGCATTCAGGAAACAGGCCTGGAGGAAATTTCAGTGCTCTGTTCCCTATGGAGCGATGCATGTCTGCAGAGAGCTTGGCACAGGTTTGGTGTGAGGTCAGTCTGTCCGAGCCAGAAGTGTTTGGCTGAACTTTCTGCAGACACACACCATGGAAATCTATCAAATGATTCAAGGTAGCAGAGCCAGAACAGTCCAGGGAGCTTGTTAGATGACTTTACAGGGTCACTCGGTGAACATTCTTTCCTTTTATTATACATTTTTGGGGACAGCAGTTTGACTGAAAAAAAACGGTCCTATAAAAATGATCAGTCGAAACAGAGTTGAAGACCTACTGAATTATTAGCCCTCTGTATATTTTTTCCCCAATTTTGTTTAATGGAAAGAAGATTTATAAACATAATAGTTTTAATAAGTAATTTATAATAACTAATTTCTTAGTTATCTTTGCCATGATTGTACATAATATTTTGCTAGATTTTTTTTTTTTTACGAAGCGGATGCCCTTCCCGCCGCAACCCATCTCTGGAAAACATCCACACACACATTCACACACATACACTACGGACAATTTAGCCTACCCAATTCACCTATACCACATGTCTTTGGACTGTGGGGGAAACCGGAGCACCCAGAGGAAACCCACGCGAACGCAGAGAGAACATGCAAACTCCACACAGAAACGCCAACTGAGCCGAGGCTCGAACCAGCAACCCAGTGACCTTTTTGCTGTGAGGCGACAGCACTACCTACTGCGCCACTGCTTCGCCCCATTTCAAGTTCATTTATTTATAAAGCATATTTAAAAGCAGCCACAAGACTGACCAAAGTGCTGTACATAAGACAGAGTATACAGAGACAGATTATACAAACATAAAAATAAACCAAGACAAACAACTGCATAATCTAAAAAAATGAAGCAATAGAAAAGACTGTTAAAATAATATTAAAAGCCAAGCTAAGTTTAGGAGGGATTTAAAAATAGATAGTGATGGAGTTTTGTTTTTTACGAACGTACGAATTTTAATCTCATGAGGCAGTGTTCTATAACCACGGACCCACCAAAAAAAACCTCTGTCCTCTCTTCTTTTAGAACAATTGAGAAATTTAAAGGCTTGTAGGTTAATTAGACAAGTTAATTAGACAAATCATTGTATAATGATAGTTTGTTATTTAGACAATATAATATATATACTGTATATTAAACGTAAAAATTAAAAACTGCTTTTATTTTATCTGAAATAAAACAAATACGACTCTCTCCAAAAGAAAACATATTTTAGGAAATACTTTTTTTGCTCTGTTAAACATAATTTGGGATATATATATATATATATATATATATATATATATATATATATATATATATATATATATATATATATATATAAACAAATTCACAGGAGGGCTAATAATTTTGACGTCAACTGCATATTTAATCACAACTGCTGGATTAATCCAATCAAAAATATGGCAAAACCATTACCCTTTTAAAACAAATGTTCTAATTAAATTTACAAATGTAATTTTTTTCCTGTGAGAGTAAAGATGAACTTTCAGCATCATTCATTCTTAAAGGTCTAGTCCTAAAGGCTGATTTATACTTCTCTGTGGCCAGAGCCTACCGGTGAAGCCTACCGCGGTCGTCATCGACGCTGACGCGCACCTCTCAAAAAATTTAACTACACGTCCCAACCACACGTAGTGCAAGCTCTGTGATTGGTTGGCTTGGTAGCGCTGACGAGCGTGGGCGGAGGTGTGAGCTGCGCGAGCCCGTTGGAGCGAGTGTTTACAAGTCCCGTGAAGTAGCTCTATATGGAAATTGCTGTTTTGTGTTTACCTTATGAGTAAAGTTGTTGTATATCCGCCGATTCCCACCTCAAAATGAGCGAGTTTGAACTTCTTGTACATTAAGGTAGTACGTTCGGAAAAAACAAAACAACAGCGAAGAAACTCGACATAGAGGAACATAAACACCTACTGCCAGCTAGCGTTTCAGAAGTGTTATTGCAGAGCAACACAAACAGCACGTATGCTGAACGACTACACGAATTGCATGCACCATGGGTCATGTCGATGCAGTAGTATAATCAATCGCATCTAATCAGCCAATCACTGTACTCAAATAGCCTCCACAGTCACAAGAACTCAATCCAATAGAGCAGCTTGGGGATGTGGTGGATCGGGAGATTTGCATTATGAATGTGCAGTCGACAAATCGAAAGCAATGGTGTGAGGCTATCATGCCAATATGGACCTCTGAGGAATATTTCCATTACCTTGTTGAATCTATGCCATGAAGGATTAAAGCAGTTCTGAAGGCAAAAGGTGGTCCAAACCCAGTACTACATATGCTGGAAAAGATGCCGGTTGATTCCACTGTGGTGACCCCTAATGAAGGGACTAAGCCAAAGGAAATAAATGAACGAATGAATGAATGAAAATTTCTTATCAATGTTGAAGAGTTATAGTATTTTTGTAAAACTTTCTTTCCACTTTTTCAGTTATTATTTGGTTAAAAGTAAATATCAAATATTATTAATATTATTCTAAACACTACTGAAAACACCATACATCTAACAGTAACACTTCTCTAATGGTGAACAGACAGTCAACGAAATTGAAACCAGATATTTTCCAACTATTTGACCATTTCCAGATATCCAGACCATATATGCAATATTTATTTTTTCCACAGAATAAATGGACTGAACAGGGTTACATAAGTAATGGTAATTTTTCACCACTCCCAATCCATTTATGCTCATGTATTAAAAGTTTGGAAAGTCAGTAATTGTGTTTAACACAGGATTACCTCCAGGTCTCTCTCCTCTGCTAGTCGGCTCTGACTGGTGACCTATAATGCTTCAGAGATGCTTCCAGAAGTAGAAACCCAGCTGTGTAGACACTGATGATGCACTCAATCTAGACTGCTGATCCACACACAGCTGTGTCTGCGGTGCGGCACGTGGCTGCTCCGTAACCTGTGCATGTGAGGGTTTGTTTAGATGCACAACATGAAGGGGGAAAATATAGATGCTGAGCCGTAGAGACTATGCAAGTGGTGATGAGGTTAGCATTGAGGTAAGCAAATCCACAGCTGCGACTACAATAAATATTTAGAGGGAAAAGTCCTCAAAATGGATAGACATTGACAAATTGTCTCCAAAAAAAAATTAATAATAAATTTGCGCTCTTCTGTTTTACAGTGCTCTGTATGTTATAATACACAAAACTGTTTAAAAGTGATATTTTGTTTTTGTCTAAATGTCATTGTCAAAATGGTGACCAATCAGGTAGTCAGGAATGACAGTTTACAGAATGTAAATGCCAGCACAAAATATTAGTTTATTGTGAAAGAGCATAGGGTACGATGGAGCCTACTGATGTTTTTAAAGCTGATATAGCATTAAAATCTTACCTTTGTCCGTGTTCAAGTGCTTCAATCAGGCATGCAGTGCATCTACCAGCTTGGAAAATTTCGTTTGAATGTGCTTCACAGGCTAACATCATATTCAAAACAAGTATGTTACTCACTTCAGCCTTTTTTGAGAATTGTTTCATTATATTTCCACTGTCTTTGCTAGATTTATCCTTCAGAAATGCATATATTGGTCTGGATTTTAGTCTGATTTATACGTTTTCTGTGAAAAGTCTGTAGGCTATGTTGTAATTTTTATTTGGCTGGAATCAGAACTATATCATGTAATTGATGAGTTTATCAACGGAGTATACTAAATTACAACACAAATATACAGTAATAGTTCATAAATGAAGTCTAAAAATGATTAATAGTTGTCATGTTTTGGCCTGTACTAATCGGTCAGACCAGGAAAAAAAACACTAAAGACTAAGCAAAACAAATCAAGCAGAATAGACTATTGAAGTTCGTTTGTCAAAATATTTAACCTGTTACAGTTTAATAAGTCTTTCTCTAGGTGATTTAGCAGCTTCCACACGTTTAACACAGCACAAAACACATATTATAACCGTCACGATGTGTAAATCATGATGACGTAAGTGAGAAAAAAACGCTACATTGAACGGTATGTGTGTGTGTGTGTGTGTGTGTGTGTGTGTGTGTGTGTGTGTGTGTGTGTGTGTGTGTGTGTGCATTAAAAAAAAAAAAAACCGGTGTGTGTGTATGGCGTGACATATCACCTGTGTTTCCTCAGTTTAATCATTGTGGGAAGTGACGTAGCCTACAATTCCAGAGATGCAGTTCCGTCTGATGACAGGGCATTTTGTATCGCTTGGACATCTCTGCTCTTTCAATTTTAATCGATCTGCAAATCCAGCTCAAAATGTGCCTTGTTTATCAATATAGAGTCAATCTATGGTCATATATACTTGCAAAATAAAAGAAAGTTTTGCAAACAAAAAGTATTGAGCAAAAACAAATAAATGCACATCTCCAAAAATCACAAAGCAAAAATAAATTGAGAAAAAAAAATTTTTTTTTTTTTTATTTAGATTTTTTATTCATTTATTGATTTTATTTTCTGCTTAGTCCCTTTATTAATTTGGGGTCGCCACAGAGGAATGAACCACCAACTTATCCAGCATATGTTTTACTTCCAGCCACAACCCATCACTGGGAAACATCCACACACACACTCATACACTACAGTCGTTGGAAGTTTCCAACACAATTCTGTTATGTTGTCCCAAAACAAAATGCTAACTTAATGGTTTACAAATGTAAATAGACTGAACATAAAACAAATAAGTTGGCTAAAGAAATTACAAGAATTGTGTTGTTTCAGTTCATTTTAAACAGGTAGTTTGAACAAGCAGCAGTAATCTTTTTTGTGTGCACTTCCACAACAAACTGCATTCACACACTTCCCAAAACCTGGGTTCTTTGGGAAGAAGATAAACCACACTTTTTTAATAATACTGTTGATGGTCAAAAACTAAATCTAAAATCCTTCACAAGCAAGTTCAGTGCATGGAAGTTCCTATATAACACAAAAATCTACAATCCTGAAGGAGTGTTTTGTACATATTTACTCATCATACATCCAACTTACACTGTAAAAATTGTTTTAATTGTACGGTTTATTACCGGCAGCTGAGGTGCCCGAAAAAAAGTTAAACAACAGCTGTTAAATTACAGAAATGTATACTGTAAAATAACAGACATTAAATTACAGAAATTTCCTGAAGTTGAAATTTCTGGTAAATTTCTGTAATTCAACCTCTGTTATTTTACAGTAAATTTCTGTAATTTAGCGGCCGTTATCTTACATTTACAATTTTTTTTTTTTTTTACAGTGTAGAGAATAAACGCTTTAGCAGTGTAAAAAGAAATCAGAATCCATGAAATAGCCTTAGACACCTCCTAGATTCCTATTAAATATTATTTGCTGAACGAGTATATTCCTTCCCAACTAGAATGAGAACTATAATTTCCTTTTGTTAGTGTTCAATGACCTGAGCAAAACTTTAAAGTGGGAAAACCTATACACTTTAAAGTGGGAAAATGAATAGTCTGACTTGATTGACATAATGTTCTGCCCTTCTGCTTGCTCAACTGTAATCCCATTAGTTTTATGGCATCATACCGGTAATAATTCAAATTTTACAATACTAAAAAAGCCTCAAATTATTTACTAATATGTTTGAATAGGTCATTTTCTCTAAGAATGATCTTTAGGTATAGTAGCTTAATTTACAAGCAAAGTGTGAAAAGGACAACAGTCTGGAAATATTTTTAGCAGAAGCAATAAGAAAACCACTATATTTTGCCTTTAAAACAGACATAGCACCTGACATTTCAGTGGCATTTTAAAGTCAAACAAACAGTTCTTCATATAATCACAAGACCCACAGTGAACTGATGTCTACTTTTATTTTCTGTAGATATATACATATATAAAAAATAAGGGCGTATGTACAATGGTAATAAATATCAACTTTTGTACAAGCAAAATAAGTTACTTAACATAATTACCCCCCCAAAAAAGAGAGAGAGAAAAAAATAACAACAGCCACATTTTAAAGATCTTTAAATGCAAGAAAAGAGAAAATCTGAAATACAAAAACTCACAAAGAAACAGCAGATTTAAAGCCATGTGTGATCAAAATGAACTGAGATGACCGTATATTTATTTTTTAATCAAGCAGGGAATACTGGTCAGTACAAAAAAAGCCATGCATGATGCAAACAAGCATATGCAACACTTGCGGTCGCTCAGTGAAATTACGTCTTTGACTAAAGTCTGACTTCAAGTCAGTAGTTATCAAAGCAATTAATGAAATTAAGAACAGTGAAATTTCACTATTTCAAGAGAGTCAGAAGCCCACCCTGAGAAGTCCCGGCAGAAAGGATTCAGTCCTTGTTAATCTGACATTTCTCAGTGTACTTTTTAGCACAAAGATATTTTCTAACAAGTGTAAACCTCTCTCTTATGCTGCATGTCACGCACTAGATTGAGAACTAGAAAAGAGCGAATGACAGAATGGAAAGCCGCTTGAGAAAATTGTAAAGCTCTCATGCCACAAAGAATAGCATTCCACCAAAACAAGAGTAGTAGTAAGAAAGATTTTAGACAACACTCGAGTTCTGTGCAATGGACAAATTACAGAACATAAAATAGAGATTAAAAAAAAAGGAGACAGAGAAGAAACATATCTGCAGTCTGCTTTGGCTTCACCCAAGGTGAAGAGGCACAGGTATTAAAACTGTTTTTTTGTGTGTGAAGTATCTGACTTTTTGTTGTTGAGACTTATACGATATACTTTGCAGAACACCATGCAAAAAAAAAAAAAGAAAAGAAAAAAAATGGACTAGTGATGAGCGTTGTAGTGCCTCTCCACCCACAGGGTCACGAATAATCAAAAACTCCTTCATTTGTCTTCACAATCAAGGTCAACGGAATGAAATGTCCTCTTCTGAATGTTTTCACCCTGTTTTACATTGAGTCTCTGTTTAATAGATGCAAAGCCCACACTGAAAGAGAGAAAAACACACAACTGGTTAGTTTATCGTTATTAAATGAAAAAAAAAAATCAAGTAAAAAATCATATAATAAATAAAGCAATCAATAAAAACAAAGCAAATAAATTAATATTCGAAGAAAAATAAATAGTATAATGCTATTGGTAATATGTAGGCCCACACGGAATCTGCGCGTGCAGAATTCTGCAGATTTTTAGCCCATCATTGATTCTGTTTATTTTGCTTGTGTAAATGTGTGTAGACTTAAATTTATTTAGTTTTAAAATGTATTTAAGTAATGCAATTAACTAATATGAAAATATTTAAATGATTTATTCACAATGCAGTTTGTAAAGTAATATTTTCTGTCTTTAAGTGGATATATTATCCGAGAGATTTGCTTTGTTTACCAAATGAAGTTGATCTAATTGGATTTGCACTGTAAACATTAAGTAAAAGTTAAAAAGGTATTACTTTTTACTTCATATATTAATGTTTTAGTTATGACCCTCCCAAAATTATTCCACATAAATCCGCAGATTTTTAACAAAATTCTGCTCATAAGTGGCAAAAAATGTCCGCAGATTCTGTCTGGCTCTACTAATATGCAGATAACTCTCCAAACCTTTGAACATTCATTCATTTTCTTTTCAGCTTAGTCCCTTTATTAATCAGGGGTCGCCATAGCGCAATGAACCGCCATCTTATCTAGCATATGTTTTACACAGAGGATGCCCTTCCAGCTGCAACCCATCACTGGGAAACACCCATACACTCTCATTCATACGCATCCACTACAGACAATTTAGCTTACCCAATCTACCTAAAACACACGTCTTTGGACTTGTGGAGGAAACCGGAGCACCCGGAGGAAACCCACGGGGAGAACATGCAAACTTCACACAGAAATGCCAACTGACCCAGCCAAGGCTCGAACCAGTGACCTTCTTGTTGTGAGACAGCAGTGACGGATAATTTGGATAATGGATAATTTCAAACAAAATATACAAAAATGATTTAATAAGTGGGTATTTGGTTCATAATCATAGGGCAACCACTTTATATATATATATATATATATATATATATATATATATATATATATATATATATATATATATATATATATATATATATATATATATATATATATATAAAGATGGTGATATGAAGCACCCATACTCCAAAAAAAAAAGCTTTTTTACTTGGATTTTTTGTTGTTTCCATTCCAAATATCAAAAAACAATTAAATCAAGAAGCAAGCAAAAATACTGTAATGTTTTAGGAAATAATTTGCCAAAATGAAGTGAGTTTCTCCTCAAAACAAACAAAATAATTTGGCAATGGGGTAAGCAAAATAATCTAGATCAGTATTTCTCAACCACGTTCCAGGAGGACCACCAGCTCTGCACATTTTCCATGTCTCCTTAACCAAACACACCTGATTCAGATCGTCAGCTCGTCGCAGAGACTGAAAGACCTGTAATGGGTGTGACAGACTAAAGCACTGTGAGGTTTCAACCATGATTTTGTCATCTGAGACAAATTTGGGAAATCCTAAAAGATTTTTGAAATCCTAGGCTAAAATTGGGGATCTTTAATCGTTGGTTTGACATCTTCACTGACAGCCCTTTGCGTCCCTTGCGATCAGATTTTTCCTCCGATAAAATTCTGCCACTGTCAGAAGATTTCAGATACTTTCCTGCAGAGTGACAACAGCTGCGATGAGCATCAAACCAAGAACCAATAGGAGCTCTGAACTTGATGACACAATCCATGCGATAATTCAAATGGCCACGAGGTTTATTACTGAGACACGCCGTGTGCAAAATTGCTGCTACAGATCATTGACGTTTGCTGTGAGGAATCATTTCAGAACACAAGATAGTGAAAGTGTCATGGGTGGATGACGTCAAACTCCGGAGGAGTTTTCTTTCGTGTTTGTTTTCATTGTCGTTCAGTCTGACTTTATGACAGCTGAGATCTTACAGTGTGACATGGAATCATGTTCGCGCAATCTAACATGCTACAATCGTTCAGGATTATAAAAATTCGCACAGTGTGAGCCAGCCTTAAGGAGACAAGCATGCAGTTCAAAGCATGCAGTGTTGAAACGTGGTTAAGAAACACTGATCTAGTTTTTCCTTTTTGACAAAAGGCAGATTATTTAGCTTGTTTTAAGGACAAACTCACTTAATTTTGGACATATCAATTCTTAAAACAAGACAACAAGTTTTGGTTGTCTAGAAAATGCATCTTGATTTAGGAATTTTTGGACATTTTGGACTAGAACAGGGGTGCGCAAACTCGGTCCTGGAGGGCCGGTGTCCTGCAAAGTTTAGCTCCAATCCCAATCAGACACACCTGGGCTAGCTAATCAAAGCTTTTACTAGGCTTTCTAGAAACATCCTTGTAGGTGTGTTGAGGCAAGTCGGAGCTAAAATCTGCAGGACACCAGACCTCCAGGAGTTTGGACACTTTATTTTGATGGTCCACTTGAGTATTAGTAGACTTTCTGCTTAATATCTGCCGATACTTTTCTTTCAACAGACATTCAACTGACTACAAGAAACTTTGCAAGTACATGTCAACTTACACTAATCCTAACCCCAACCTAACAGTCTACTTAATATAATGAAAATTAGTTGACATGTAGATTCAATGCAACTTAAATTCAACAAACAGACCATCAAAATAAAGTGTGACCCACCCCTGGACCAGAAACAAGACAAAAAATTGTTGTAAGAAGTAAGAAAAGGATTTTTTTTTGCAGAGTAACTACCACAAAGAGCCACTTCTGGTGCAACATAACACTGAAATTGTTTCCCATATATAATTTTAAGCCAAATAATATTCAGCAGTGCTAGATAGCACCTCAACTACCACAAAGAACCTCTGAAATACCAATTTTGTGTGTGTGTACTAGGGTTGTAACAATATACCGGTATGACGGTCTACCACGATTTGAACGTGACTTTCAGAGGCTCCGGAATCAGTGCGGTTTTGTCATCAAAATTTGACAATGCTGATTTGACAAAGAAACGCTCGTCACTGTGTCTCCGGACAAACCAGACATGATCCATTGATGCATTGTCCCTCCTCCATGCCCAGATTGGTTCAAACTCGCTATATCACAACCAATAAGCATAGGTTTCGCTTTTGTTTGTGGAGCAATGAGCTTTTTGAACAACACGGAATGAGAGATAGGCATACATTTATGCGCGGCTAAATAAAACGCAAAAAAAAAAAAAAAAAGTTTTGCATGAAATAATTCTCATACTAAGTACTTTTGCATGCACAGCAGCACAGAAACATGACAAAACAGTGACACAGCAAAGACGAACTGCTGCTCTTGCTGTTTTCAAAAGACGCAAATGAAGGTGCAGCTGTTTGTCTGCATTGCAGACAACCATATCCATATCCATATCCACAGACAACCATATCCATGCTGGCACATAAAACCTAAGGATGTTCCATATTGAATCTAGTTTCGTTATGTAACTATTTATAGTATAGTAAATATTTATATCTATTTTTTACTGAGGATTTGCACCATGTTTATTTGGACTTTGACACATTATTTATTATTTTCTTATTTTTTTATTTGTTCATTGTACAAGTGGACACATTCTCTCACCTCAGCGGTCAAGATTAAGTCCTGAAAATCTCAACATGCTTACATTTCTTCATCACAACCTAGACTGAAAAAAAAAAACAACGCTTTAAATACATGTTTACAGCCATAAACTTGGTATTGCACTTTTGGTCTCCCATTTATCCTGCTTATAAGGAAGGACAGTTTAAGTTTATTTTTGTCTAATCTTAAAAGACCCTGCTTGTTTATTTCTTCTAATTTAATTTATTAAAATGGTAAATTTTTCAGTTTATTTTTATAAAAGACTTCTATAGTTCTATTAAAATGGTTCTTTCAAAAGTTTGTTGAAATAAAACCTTTGTTCAGTCAGAAAACATGTTCTTATTCTTTTCAGGGTCTTTGCTATGAGAATTACTATTTAATACCGTATACCGCGAAACCGTCAAACCGTGGTATTGTTTTAGACGATTATCATACCGTAAAAAATTCATACCGTTACAACCCTAGTGTGTACACATCTCGCATCTTCATATACATTGAAAAAATAAGTCAGCATCCTAAATAAGATTATTATGCATGAACTGATGTAGTCTTACATGTGTTTGATTCACCGTAGCCTCTTCCACTCTTTCTGGACTTATTACCAGGTCCAGCTTCTTATGATCTTTGAAGGATCTCCTTCACGGAGAAGAATCCGGCTTCGACACATGAGCAGAGTCTTCTACACCATTCCAGAAGAAATGTTTCATTCCATCAACAGGTAGGCAAACACTGGGGTTGTACTTCGTTTGGCAGTTCAAGCCAAACATATACAATAATGCACTTGCTGTCACATCCAACACAGTCTTAGTACAACATTCTGTCCTTCGTCATGCTACTACCACTGGTAACCCTTTCACATTTAAGATGAAACTATTAATCATAAAAAAAAGAAAAACAAAAAGAAATCCTTCTTTGACAGATGCAATAAACAGACATGAAAAACCTCACAATATATTAGTGCTGCAAGTCCCAAAGACACATTCTCAGGAAAAAAAAGACAACATTTAAAAAAACGTTATTGAGTTGTAAAGAAAGAAAGGCAAAGCATTTGTTCATTATTCAAGTCCTGTTTCGGTTTTACAGCTCACAATTGTTTTTCCCCTCTCTCGCCTCTTGAATAATTTCCCTCTGGGATCCTCATGAGAGTAGAGCGTGATTGTCATCTTGCGATTTTAAGTTCATGTCCTCTTCATCTCCTCTCATGCGTTTTACCCATACAAAAAAAATGTCCAAACACCTGCTTTAACCGAGGCAAGCAACCTCTGGACGTCAAAAATAGGTTCTGTATCCTCCAGCTTGCCAAATGATAAGTATCGGTTGCCAGATGTCCGCCTTACGCAGATCAAACTGACAGCTACATTCGGCTATTTGGGTTCCTCTCAGAGATGTACCTGTGTTCGCCTGTTAGCCAAGATCAACACAAGGCCCTGTCGGTCTGGTCCTTTTAAATACAGACATTTACAAAAGCTTCGCGAGTTGTGTTCAGTCTCGGTTGAGTACACAAGAAAACCGGAATAATCCAAAGGGAATGTTTTGAAGCACGGTGGCCTTATGGCACGGGAGATGTTCGCCAAGAGTTGACAGAGTAGAAGCGGGTTTGTTGAGTAAAATGAAGAGAGTTCCCCAAGCAGGAGGGAGGTAGGTGAGGTTTCCTGTGGTTCCTGTGAGATCTACACAGAAGACTCCTCGGGATTGGCATCAGGAAGCACACTCCTCTGTTGCAGAGTTCTCCGGAGCTCCTCTTTGAACGGACTGGAGTAATCGTTCTCTCGGCTGCCCAATCCGAGTCCGCTTCCCATGCCCATTCCTGCTCCCGTACTCGCTCTCTCCTCTCCGGCCGTGCTCAGATTCAAGCGAATGTATCCATTAGTGCTTGAGTTTCGAATGTTGGTGAGGCTCAGCCTGCTCGGCGAGTGAATTGGCTGACCCGGAATGGCACTTGGAGATGCTGAACTTCCAGTGGTGCACATTGCGTGGCCAGGAACGATTTTTAGGGAGCCGTCTGAGCAGTAGTAATTAGCTCCCGTTTCCCAGAAGCGATCCTCATCGTTTGCCATCCTGCTTGGCACAAAGGATGGCCTGCTGGGAGGCTCTTTGGGCAAGGTAATGGGGTATACCAGAGTGCTCTCCAGTGGCTTCATTTCCGCCCCCTTGCCCAATGCCAACTTCAATCTTCTTCGAAGGTACAAAGATGCAATTAGCAGCAACAGACAAGCAGCACCTAAGGTGATCACCAGCACCCAGAATAAACCCATGCTGCCGTCTGGAGCTCGAGCCTCCATGAAGACAGGTGCGCTGGCTACCACTGCGACCTGGTATCTTTCAGTCTGGAACTTCACGCCCTGCTCCTCCGAGTAGCAGATGTAACGGCCTGCTTGAAGAGATCCGGCTTGAGGGATGACGAGGGCACGGAGCGCCCGGTCGAATCGCGGCCCAATGGCTTCTCCTTCCACCAGAGCAAGCTCTCGCTCGTTGAGCTCCCAGAAAGGCTGGGCCAAGTTAGAAACAAGATTGCAGGGCAATACCAGATCTGAGCCAACGACTACTGTCACATTTCTTAACCTTGAATGATCTGGGGAGAAAACAAATGATAAATTATTATTCATTTTTCTTTTTTCAATTGACTTCACACACCTGCAGGTAATCAAGAGGTGTGCAGCATAACTATTTTGACAAAACTGAATAGATCCTGATTACTGTCACTATTTTAAAACCAGTACATTTTTTTGTATGATTCAGTTCCAGAACTTTCATCAGGCATATAAAAAAATCAGTTACAGCACACAGTACAAAACAAAACAGGTTTTGCTGTAGAGGGTTTATACAGAATGTTTTTACTTATTTTTGCTCTCTCCCTCTCTCTCTTTCTCTCTCTCTCTCTCTCTCTCTCTCTCTCTCAATTCAATTCAATAATTGCTTTATTGGCATGACAATTGTTACAAATGTATTGCCAAAGCAGTAATACAGTTTGCATAAATAGTAATATACATATATAATAAAAAAAAAACAGTACACACAGTAAATAGTAGTAGTAGTAGTAGTAGTAGCAAAAAAGATGATATTTATATATAATAATTAAATAAAATATCAACAATACATCATATTATTCAATATATCACATTTATATTAAATATATTATATTATTATTCTACATTAATTGTTTATACAAATCAATACAAAAATAGATTAGAATAAACTGTACTTTTTTAGGATAAAACAGTAATAAAAACAATAATAATCAGTATATTTACAATGATTCATTTCTAATCATCTAGTTGTGTGTGTGTGTATGTGTCGCTCTCTTTCTTTCTTTCTGCAAGGTGGGGGAAACAGTGTTTTACTTATTTTTAAATTGCTCTAGATTACAAATGTTCCTTTATCAGCTGAATGAATACAGTCAAATGTTGGGAGAGGTTTTTACGCCCAGTCTTTTTATTTATGGGCCTAAATACAACAGGAACAAGATGCAAGTCTATGTTTTATTCAATTTTATTTATGGACAAGCAAAATTTGCTTTTTGGTTGTCACGGAAAAGGAAACTGACTGGTCTGGGGATGACTAATGGTTTTTGGTTTTTTAGGGAACTTATTAAATCCTATATTAAAATAAAATATGCATATTATGCCTATTTGTACTGCATGCTGACATATAGCACCAACGTGCTCACGTCGACCCGAGTTTGATTCCTGGCTCGAGGTTCTTTGCCAATCCTTTCCCTCTCTCTGCTTCCAATGCTTTCCTGTCTGAATTAACAGTGTTAATTCATTAACGTGTTAAAAAAAGTGGTTGTAAATAAAGAGATTGTTAAGTCAAAAGTCTCTCTCTAAAATCCTTTGCTATTGTTTTTTTAATAACAATTATTGGATGTATATTGGAACATTTCTGAACAGTTTTTGTACATCCTTGATGAAAGTGTGGGACTGAAAATGCTGCATAATAAATTATTTCTAATACATTTGCAAGTACAGATTTCAAAATAATTAAATAAAAAAGTATCATGAAATAAAAAAAATCACTAAAATAATAATAGTAAACCTTTTGGCTATAGTCAGATTTAGTTTTTTTTTTACAGACTTTTACAGACAGCTCAATTTGTTCAATTTAGTGACGTTATTGACTTCTACACTAACCGGCCACTTTATTAGGTACACCTTCCCAGTACCAGGTTGAACCTTCTTTTACCTTCAGAACTAACTGCCTTAATCTTTCGTGGAATAGATTCAACAAGGTGCTGGAAATATTCCTCAGAGATTTTGGTTCATATTGACATGATAGCATCACACAGTTGCTGCAGATCCATGATGCAAATCTCTCGTTCCACAACATCCCAAAGGTGCTCTATATTTGATTAAGATCCGGTGACTGTGGATTTTTATTTGAGTACAGTGTACTCATTGTCATGTTAAAGAAACCAGTCTCAGATGATTCACACTTCATGACATGGCGCATTATCCTGCATCAGAAGATGGGTACACCGTTGTCAAAAAGACATGGACATGGTTCCAAAAAAATCCCAGTAGATCAGCAGTTTCTAAAATACTCAGACCAGCCTGTCAGGCACCAACAACCATGCCACCTTCAAAGTCACTTAAAGCACCTTTCTTCCCCATTATGATGCTTGGTTTAAACTACGCCTTGACCATGTCTACATGTCTAAATGCATTGATCTGCTTCCATGAGATTGGCTGATTAAAAATTTTGCGTTAACGAGCAGATGGACAGGTGTCCATAATAAAGTGGCCTGTGTGTGTGTGTGTGTGTGTGTGTGTGTGTATATTATTGAAATTTTATCTCGATTACAATTTTTCTTGGTCATTTGCATCATAAATATTGTGCATCACATTAATCATATTATTTAAAATGTAAATGCTAATTTCTTCGTATTGCTAAGGGATACTAATCCAGTGACAGATTGAACATTTTTGAAATATGCTAGTGTAGACTTTACAGAGTGGTTCTTCTCAGAATCAGACAGTGAATTTACTTTGACTGTATTTTGATTACAGGGTGCAGTCATTATAACATTTGTTTCAACATTATTTCTCACAGCTTAAGCAATAAAAACCTACATGCTACATAGTCGCCAATATATACAACAAGCCAGAAGCATATTAATCACTACAATAAAAATTCAACCATACATATACAGTTAAAGTCAGAATTATTATCACTGATTTGCTTAATTACCCCAACTTGCCTAATTGAAATAATTAACCTAGTTGAGTCTTTAAATTGCACTCAAAACTAGTGTCTTAAAAAATATCTAGTAAAATAAAAGTACAGTCATCCAGGCAAAAATAAAAGAAATCAGTTATTTAAAGTTATTGAAACTATTATGTTTAGAAACAAAATCTTGTCTCGGTTAAACAGAAATTGGGTGAAAAATATACTGGGGGGATAATAATTCAGGGTGGATAATAATTCTGGCTTCAACTGCAAATTGTATATATATTTTTGCCCAGACAGAGTTTATAAAGCTTTTAAAGTGCGTGTGTGTGTGTGACCCCTAAAGTGAAAAGGGTGCCTGCAGGGGGCAGCGCGAGTCTGACGTACCAGGACTGGGGATGGAGAAAGGCTTATCAAACTTGGCTTTTCCTCGGTTGAACCTCTCCAGCATGAGGTCCTGCGAGAGTGTGGATGTGGAGCTGTAGGGGGGAGCACAAATATTGACGATGTGTCAGAAGGCTGTTAGACACACTGCTATGGGGATGTAGCTTAAAAGTACAAAGAGGGACCTGTGGAGGAGAGCAGAGGGGGTGGAAAGCCCATGCGAAAGGAGGAAAACGAAAAGAGGAGAGCATGGATGGAACCACGGAAAAGATAGATGAATTTACCCGCGATGGAGGTCGATGCGGACACAAGCTCGTCCCTCGCTGTCCCAGGCACAGTACGGGTCTCTGGACAGCAGGCAGTCTGGCTGTGAATGGTACCGGCTGCAGTTTGCCAAGGGCAGCTGAAGAACTTCAGACCTGGAGCCAATGTACAAATACTTCTATCGAGAATAAATGAGGAAACAAACACGTTATTTTCGGTTATCTGTTTTCCTAACAAAAGCGGCTCATGCTAGGCATGCAGGAGAGCTAAGTTCAAAGAGATTGGCTCAGCGAGAGAACAGATCAGAAATTACTTTGCTGTGGGAGATGGTGAGGCTGTCCACCGGTTGCTGTCGATCAAACAGCTGGATCTCTTCTATCACATGAGCCTCTGAACCCAAAATCACCACACGCTGGAGCCATCCGTCCGCTGAACGGCAAACAAAGGAGACCGGGATTGTGTTCAGAGGGGGAGAAATAATAGGATGAGGACGGAGAGAGGGGGAAAAGGCAAGAGAGAAGAGACAAACAGTCCATTAATGCATCATCAAGCCGTGGCGTATTTTTTCGTCATTGGATTTTAGGAACAAGGTTACGCCGATTACCGGCGGCAAAAATTGAATAGAGCCCAGGTGGTGTCGTGACCTATCATAACTCTATGTGTGTACTTTATCCCGTCCTCTCACACAGTGCTTGTCACAGATAATGTGCCACCGAACCCTCTCTCACAGGAAAAAAAAGGGAGAGTGCGGAAAAGGGATAACGGAGGACAGTGGGAGAGCTACAGGGTGTGTGCTTTACAAATCCAGCCTGACACTTTTGCTCATGTCAGAGTATCTGAACACTCTTAATCCACAATCCAAGACTCTTGATTCTGTCTGCCGCACACACACACACGTGCACACAAACCTGCCTTAGGTGCTGCCTGCACTCAGAACACTTTAACTATGGTTCAACTATAACTGAATATATGACAAATTCTGGTTAAATATTATATTATATTATATTATATTATATTATATTATATTATATTATATTATATTATATTATATTATATTATATTATATTATATTATATTATATTACGTTATATCATGTTCTGTTATATTCTGTTATATGTTTTGTTATGTTCTGTTCTGTTATGATATTTTGTTACGTTTTTATTATATTATATTATATTATATTATATTATATTATATTATATTATATTATATTATATTATGTTTTTTATTATATTATATTATATTATTTTATTTTATATTATTATATTATATTTTAATATATTATATTACATTATGTTTTATATTATATTATGATAAATTATGTAGTTTTTTGTATCTTAATATAATAATTTAGATAAATAATTTGAATATTAATTCTTATGTAGTGTTTCAACAACAGAAATCATATTATATTATGTTATTTATATTATATTATGTTTTTATTATATTATATTATATCAAATTATTTTATATGGTATTGTTTTATATTATATTATATTATATTATATTATATTATATTATATTATATTATATTATGATAAATTGAGTACAGTTTTTTTGTATTTTAATATAATAATTTAGATAAATAATTTGAATATTATTTCTTATGTAGTGTTTCAACAACAGTATGTCATTAAACCCTGTTTTATAATATGTGTTTTATAATAATACTCACATAGTCTAGTCTTAATTAATACGCTCAATTTGCCTTTGCTTTATGTAGTAACTTTAAATAGTTAAATGTTGTGCTAAATATACAACATTGGACTATTTAAATGTTTATATGATGTTAAAAAAACACATTTTTAAGTACAAAATATTTTAAAGTAAACCTTTTCCTGTAGTAAAATTATATTAATAATTAGATCCATAAAGATTTCTCCAAAAACTTTACAAGACATGGTAACCTATGATAACATACTTTGAAAAAATGTAGACTCTCTCCTTTAACTGATCTATATAAAGAAATGTGTGTAAACATGTTTAAATGTGATCACTAATATAGTTTGACTCCAAATGTATGAAGACCACTATAAACATGTCAGAATATTGATTTGTATTACCATGTAGGTATTCATTTATTTGAATTATTTTTACAATTGATATTGTCTAACTGCAAATGTATACTACTCTAAATGTTTTTTTAATTAATTTATTTCAGCGGCAAGGATTATTATGGAAAAAATAAAACCTTGAGCGTATAAAATGTTTTGTTAAAACTTGTAAAAAAATCACAAATAATATATATATCAATGTAGTCTGCATCAAAAATGTATTTAATATAGTGCTTTATTATGCTTAAACTGAAAAATAATGATATATTTTGTATTTTTTAATGGCAACTTTTATAGTTGTGTTTTGAGTGCAACTGTCACAATTCCAAAGTCGCAGTCTTTGCTTTGTAGAGACACATTGCAGTGGCAATCACAGTTGAGCCTTGAGCGTGAGTGTGTTTTTGTGAAAGTGCCAAGGCCAAATACATCTTTTCAATTTTTATTTCAAGGACTAACCTTCCTGCATGATGGGAATCAATTCGAGAAGGTGACATTCCCACTTAGATATAACATTATAGCTAATAAAAATGGTTACTTTGGCAGCTCTACTCATATTTACGCACAAAAGGACACGGAAGCCAAAAGAATGACGCGAGAAACTGTCAAATAACCCACTTGACAAAGAAACACTGCTTTTATCAGCTATGTAACACTTTGCATGGTTGTCTACTTATGAGTTTGACATACCTGTGCCTATGAAGAGCATGTTGTAGGATCTCTGGTCCAGTGAGCTCACTCGGTCCACAGCCAATCGGGTGAAGTTGATGCCTTTAGTCAGCAGCAGAGGGCGAGCTTCAGCCCTGAGTTCCATCAGCGGGTGCTTCTTGGCAAAGTTGAGCGTGGCATCAGGCAGCTGGAGAGAACTGTTGTAGCCATTTTCCCTGTCAAAATTGGTGATGCACTGGGGAAAAAGCGAGAACAGAAAGTTTGATTGGGGATTCTGACTTGTATTTGAAAAAAAAAAAAAAAAAAAAAAAAAAAAAAAAAAAAAATATATATATATATATATATATATATATATATATATATATATATATATATATATATATATATATATATATATATAATCATCAAAAAATTGGGATATTAGGATGAAGAGTGAATTTTAATTTACAGAAGAAAAGAGATATTTTATCAAATAGTACTGGTAATAGTAAATAGGCATTTTTTAGACAAATATATGAAACAAATATATGACAAATATATGAAAATTTATAATATCAAGAACATAAGTGTCTTCGTGACAGCCTGTCAAAATAAAAAATAAAAGTTAGCTTTAACTTTAGGAATTTTTAACAATAAATATTATTATTATTATTGTACAATAGAATTCATTTAATAAATGATTAACATCAATAACTTTAAAGGTTCCATGAAATGAAAATGTTTTTAAGATATTAGTATCAGTATTATTACACTGTAAAAACAGTCAAGTTTATCAAATGAAATGAGTGTAGTTAACTCAGAATGTACTGAAAGTTATTTCTACTCATTTGAAAAGAGTTTTCAAACTCAATGTTGAAGGCAATGAGTTAATTAAATACCTCATTACTTCAACTTATGTCGCAGATAAAAGCGAAGAGTCAGGGGGGTGGGGGGCATTGTAGATAAAGGCGAAAAGGCGGGGAGGGGTGTAGGGTGCGGGTAGTGGGCCCTAAATAATGACACTGAATAAAAATAGACATTTCAAAGCACTTTACAGGACCTTTAAGGGAATAATTACACAATTTTGTTCAATTTTAATTAACTAAACATGTTTACTGAAATGTATTTTGACAATTATTTAAATTGGAAATTAGTAAAAACTGAGATGTCCGATCACATAACCGTTTGTTTATCTTCCGAAACACTAATGAAGATATTTTAGATGCAGTCTGAGAGCTCTCTCATCCTCCATAGATAGCAATAGTCCCGAGACGTTCAAAGTCAAAATCATACGTTCAAATTCGTCATTGTACGAAGCTTCAAAAAAATTTTTTCTGGCGCAGTGGGTAGCATAATCGCCTCACAGCAAGAAGGACACTGGTTCAAGCCCAGGCTAGGCTAGTTGGCATTTCTGTGTGGAGTTTGCATGTTCTCCCCGTGTATGCGTGGGTTTCCTCCGGGTGCTCCGGTTTCCCCCGCAGTCCAAAGACATGCGTATAGGTGAATTGGGTTAGCTAAATTGTGTATGTGTGTGAATGCAAGAGTGTATGGGCGTTTCTCAGTGCTGGGTTGCGGCTGGTAGGGCATCCGCTGCGTAAAACATATGCTGGATAAGTTGAAGATCAACAAAGGGACTAAGCCAAAAAAAAAAATGAACGAATGCCTTTATTTGCCTATGTCTTCTCTCCTATGTCAGCTCTCAGAACTCAGAAGTCATCTTAAATATTTGAATGTGTTCTGAAGATAAACGAAAGTCTCGGAATGGCAACAGGTCAGTAATCATTAGCAGAATTGATTATTTTGGGTAAACTAACCCTTTAAGGCATACTTTATGATTATAAGTAATAATTTCTTCAAAAGTAAATCTAACCCTAAATGTTTTAACAGTATAAAAAAATGATATGCATTTTATATTCACTTCTGAGTTGCCCAATACATTCTTCATCACAAAGTAATTACTAAAATAATTTCCCACACTGTAGAAAATGTGAAAATTCCCTCAACACAAAGTTAACTCAATCATTTTTTGCTAATTTATGCGGACTTAACATAAACAAATTAAATTTTCCCAAAAAGCTTTAAGAACTGTGTTGTTTTGACTCAAATTTTAAATAAGTACTTTAAACAAGCAGCAAAAGTTATTTTTTGAGTGCAAAATGACACAAAAATAAATATTTTTAAAATATATTTCAAAACATTTACTGAAAACATCTTAGATATAATCTTACTTGTATCCTTAATTCAGAACACTGTAATCTAACAGGACACTTATTAATCATACTCTTCTAAAGTTCTGCTTTAGAAGTGAAATATTACTGTATATACAAAAATCTTGAGCTATTTTTAGCCTTCTGCTTAGTCACGGCTGCCCTCTCGGCTGGCCTCCCATCTGAACGGCCGCTCTGCTCACCGCTCCAGGTCGTGGACTGGGCACAGTGCCAGTGTAACGGCCCCATCGCTGAGACGACTCCCTGTATTCTTTATACGGCCCGTCGAACACATTTTTCACCTCCCCGATCTGGTACTGACACACAGCAGACACATCCACGTCCCCCCTGAGAGACAATAAAGGATGAAGAAACAAAATGGGAGAGAAAGTGGAGAAAGCAGTTTGTCAGTCTGAACTAAATGACTGCACTACATTGGCTGGTTTATTACAGTAATAGCCTTTACTGTCAACATAATGACAGTGCAGCATTTTCTACACTTGAGGAACACGGCTGGATGTTTGGCACGGCGACTCTTGAATATAAGCAGAGGACAGAGCGACTTTCACAACTATGTGGGAAAAGGAAGAGAGAGAAATAAACGGATCGAGAATAACTCTATGACCACCCCCAGTCTAGAGCAATGAGTGTGTCTGGCAACCAAACAGCGTCGCTGGTCCAGTATATATATAGTTTGATGAATGGACTAACTGATGCATGCACAGCACCTCGAAACTTCAATCTCATTAACGGCAAACATTCTAGGTTTTCCATTGGCTGCTGTAAGTGAGTATGTTTGAAAAGTGGAGCACAGATGGTCAGGACAATGACCCATCATCCTGCCATGTGTCACTGATGCCAAAGGGAAGAGGATACTGGATTGTTCACAGCGACTGCAGGGCCACAGTGCAACAAGTCACCAGCAGTTACAACAGTGGTGACCAGGCCAAGGTGTCACAGCATACAGACTTTTACGGTGTACAAAAAACAAGGGGCTTACTGTGTACAAAAAAGCCCAGGAAGAACATGTAAACTCTAAACAGAAAGGACAAGTGGCCTGTTAGAAATGGTGACGTTCTTGCTGTAAGGCAACAGTGATAACCATTGGGCCACCATGCCGCCCTAAAAAGGGAAAGGTGGAGGAGTAGGGATGAAAGAGGGGATTCTTCAAGGTGAAGATAACTAAGGTAAGAAACTATGGTTATTAATAGTGAGTTAGAAATCATCTGATTGGTGAATCATTATTTAGTTAATGCAGGACCAGCTGTGATCAATCATAAGCACATGCTCTTAAAAAGTGGAGCACAGATGGTAAGTAGAATAACCCATCATCTTGTCATGTGTCACTGATGCCAAAGGGAAGAGGATAGTGGATTATTTACAGTGACTGCAGGGCCACAGTGCAACAAGTCACCAGCAGTTACAACAGTGGTGACCAGGCCAAGGTGTCACAGCTAACAGACTTTTATGGTGTAAAGAACAAGGGGCTTACTGTGAAAAAAAAGCCCAGGAAGAACATGTAAACTCTAAACAGAAAGGACAAGTGGCCTGTTAGAAATGGTGACGTTCTTGCTGTAAGGCAACAGTGATAACCATTGGGCCACCATGCCGCCCTAAAAAGGGAAAGGTGGAGGAGTAGGGATGAAAGAGGGGATTCTTCAAGGTGAAGATAACTAAGGTAAGAAACTCTGGTTATTAATAGTGAGTTAGAAATCATCTGATTGGTGAATCATTATTTAGTTAATGCAGGACCAGCTGTGATCAATCATAAGCACATGCTCTTAAAAAGTGGAGCACAGATGGTTAGGACAATAACCAATCATCCTGTCATGTGTCACTGATGCTAAAGGGAAGAGGATAGTGGATTATTTACAATGACTGCAAGGCCACAGTGCAACAAGTCACCAGCAGTTACAACAGTGGTGACCAGGCCAAGGTGTGACAGCTAACAGACTTTTACTGTGTAAAGAAACACGAGACTTACTGTCTAAAAAAAAGCCACAGGGAAAACATGTAAACTCTGCACAGAAATGACAAGTGGCCTCTTAAGAATTTGAATCAGTGACGTTCTTGCTGTGAGGCAACAGTGCTAACCACTGGACCACCGTGCCACCCTATAAAGGGAAAGGTGGAGGAGTAGGGGTGGAAGGGGGAATTCTTCAAGGCGAAGATAACCAAGGTAAGAAACTCTGGTTTTTTATAGCAAGTTAGAAATCATCTGATTGGTGAATCAGAATTTGTTAGTTAATGCAGGACCAGCTGTGATCAATCATAAGCACATGGTCTTAAAAAGTGGAGCACAGATGGTTAGGACAATGACCCATCATCCTGTCATGTGTCACTGATGCCGAAGGGAAGAGGAAACTGGATTGTTCACAGCGACTGCAGAGCCACAGTGCCACAAATCCCCAGCAGTTACAACACCGGTGACCAGGCCAAGGTGTCACAGCATACAGACTTTTACTGTGTAAAAAAATGTGCTGCCAATGACCTAGCCATGTCCACATGATAACTGTACACCATTGTCAACAATGCATGAAATTGCCAAAGATGTTTAAAGTTGGACTATTAAATAACTATTGGTCTGAAGGATCAAGATTCATGGTGCATCATGTCAACAGCAGAAGGCTGATATGGCGATAACCTGGATAAACTGTTGGGTGACACAAGCTTGCAGCAGCAGTTTTGTGCCGTGGGCAATGTTTACTTGGGACACATTAAGCGTTGTTATCCCAACAGCACAATCCCTGACATCTGTCAATCTGAATATTGTCGCGGACCAAGTGCACGCATTCATGACAACTGGACAATTTACCATTTCAGACTGCCAGAATCCTCAAGAATGGTTCAAGGAACATGCAAGAAGAATTTTTGTTGAAGGGTTAGTTCACCCAAAAAGGAAAATCCAATCATAAATTATTTACCCTCATATCGTTCCAATCCCTTAAAACCTTTGTTCGTCAAATATTTATAACTGTTTACTATTTCAATACAGTCCCCCTCCAGGGTTAAGATTGTGTTGAGGGTTAAGAATTCAGCTGGCATGAACTCAATTACACCTTTATGGTTCAACTTGGAAAAACTCCACAATAAATGGGAATTGAAGGTCCTGATGCTGAAACAGTAGACTTATCTCAGTAAACCAATGCCTTACTTTCTGGTGGCAGTGTTGAAGCCAAAGTATATTCTACTTGTTATTAGGTAAAGTGGTCAAAATGTTATGACTCATCTGTGTATTTAGGGCATAAAGGAGGAACTCACCACTGTGCATGGAATATGCCGTAGAAACTAGTAGTCCTCCAGTCAGCCCCAGGCAGGGTGAAGACGGCCCGCAGGTTATTAAAGGTGATGTGGCGCTCTGGGAAAGAGCACATCAGCCGAGCTTTCTGGAAGGTGGTCCACTTCTTCTGCAGGGTCCGTGTGCCACCCAGATCGCCCTGAAAAGTAAGGCCATTTGACAGATGTTTTTGCTCAAAGCAACTTGCAGAACAATTCAGGTATAATTGCCCTAGAGCAGGGGTTGACAAATGTTTATTCATTTATTTTGGACAGCCTAACTTCTAAAAGTCACCATGAGATTTAAAGGGATAGCAAAAACCAGTCCAAGGCACTTGAAAAATGAGGAAAAAATATTGAAAAGTCTTTATTGACATGGCTATTCCTTAAAATTGTGTGTTTTGGAAAACAACTGCCTTCATCATGGTAACAGTGATCAGGTGAGTCTGGGGTTTCTTTTGAATGCCATGGTCTCATTAGAATATCTAAACAATACAAAAATAATATATTGAACACAAGGTCAGGTCAACAATCATCATTAATTGAGCATTGAGAGGGAAAAAAAACACTTAATGGAAAAAAACAATAAAAAATGATGCGTTATACAACATATTTCTCAAATAATATAACATAGATATATTGTCACCTTACGCTCCATTCACACGGGGCTTCAACGTCAAAGCTTGACAGAGGGCCTGTCTGAAGTTGGGGCTGACGCGATCGTCATAGCAGCGTAAGCCAATGAAATTAATCAGCAATAGGCTACAGTCTGAGCTGGTGTATTTGCATACAGCAATCTGATTGGCTGATGCTTCCCTCGCCGCTTGAAAAGTTGAGCAAGTCCCGACTTCAAAGTGAATGGGAAGCGCTGGCGCTGATGCCCTGTGTGAATAGGGCGTTATCATACGTTCACACCGAAAGCGGCGAGAACGTCCAAGGTCGCTCTGACCGCCCTGGCGACAACGCTGTTTGCCTTCAGCTCTGGCGGCGAAAGCGTCAAAACTTGCTACATTGATCTTGTATTTAAAGGAGCCGTTGCAGCATATCAGTTACATTCCTGCATAAAACATGTTTCTAGCGTGAAAATGTTGTGCACTTCTTATCAAATTCATTTAACAATGGAAGATCAAGTTGCGTGTGGTTTGGCTTTGCTCTATTTATCCAATATGTATCCATATGTCTGAAATATCCTGAAGCAGCTTTACTGTTTTGTACTGTCACATCGCGTGAGATTCCTGCTTTTTAAAGATACATTTATATAAAATTAATGAACATCAGTAGTTCGCCAGTAAGTTATTTAATGCATGTTCCTGTAAGAAAACATTATAAATAATTAGAAACCCGGCGACCGCAATCATCAAACACTTGGGAACAACTGTGGTCGGAACCAAAGTTCACAGGTTTGTGTTCTCTGAACTCCTATCAAGCGGTGGACGTCTTCATTCTGATTTCTTGCCGCCTAACCTTATAATTCCAAGGTGACGATTTATAGAATAAAACCACAAAAATATGTATATATAGTCAAGCCTTTTAAGTCTGGAAGTCTAGTTGCATTTATTGTATAGATCCAAAACGTCTCTCTTTTGTTTTGATCTTTTTATCCTCTCTCATCCCCTTGTAGAATTAAAAATATGCTCTATACCAACCATTTTTATTGAACTGGGATTGCTGTGACCTTGATTTTTACAATGTAAAACTATTGGATATTGTGGATTACAAGTATGTATTGCATTTTTATGCTCAGCTAATCTCAATTTGAATTTTTTCTTAGTTATTCTAATGTAAAAGCATCCGCACGAAGCCACGAATATTCCAGTCGATATACCACAAATGTAGTTTCAAAGCCTGATGTTGGATCCCTAAATATGTTCGTCTTAAGCATGTTATCACAATGATTGCAATTACCACAATTGTAGTTTCCTGTTGTTTGAGTTAGCCAAATATTCCTAGTGGAGAGACGGCTTCTCACAAGTTTATCTTGAATAGTTGGAGCTTTTCGAAATACAATGTTTAGAGACAGGTAAAACTTCCCTTAGATGGGAATAAACGCATTTCGAAGAATGTTGGAAGTTGGTAGCCACTGACATCCATAGTAGGATAGTAGGAAAATAAATACTATGCAAGTTAATGACTTCCAGTTTCTGACATTTTTCTAAATATCTTCTTTTGTGTTCAACAGAAGAAAGAAACTTAAAGATGACAAATTATGTCAATTAATGTTTTAAAAATCAAGCACATTCCCAACTTCAGAGTTCTCGAATAACAGTCTTTTCATATGAAAATAAACTAGAATCTACTCCAATTCCAGTATTATTGGGGCTTCACAATTTGGGATTAGATTGGCATTAATTGACCATACATTACCATTTAAATGAGGATATAATGTTTTATTCTATACATATATCTTACATTAATAATGCTAAGACAAACAAAATATAATTTCATGTAATTTAATTCACTATTAGTATTCGTCAACTTACAACCCCCTCGTTTTTAATGTCTTCCTCATTCAACAGCCATATATCTGGTCAACATTGATGTTGTATATGAGATTATATGAGTTGTATATGAGTTTCTGTTCTTACCTTACACACCCGTGCCACCCTCGCCACAGTCAGATCACTGTCGCAGTCCAGCTCCACCGCTCTCTCGCTGAAGAAGAAATAGATCTTATCGTCATCTCCATCTTTACTGTTGCGACTCTCCCGGACCAGCGCCGAACCCACAAAGTTTGGCTCTGTACCAGACAACCAGGGGCAGATATGGAAGGACGTGTTAGAATTGGGGACACAGCGTTTTCTAGATAAGGAGCTGGTGATTACTTGATGAAACAGATAAACGATCTTGAGTATCCATTGTTTATTGAGCTGATTTCAGAGAGATCGGGGTTCTGTTCCCCTGTGCATTGTTTAAAACCCAACGGCTTTCATAATACGCTGTAGACAAAATCTTTTATTTGTGATAATTGGTTGATTCAGTTCTTCCAATACATATGCAGATTTGATGTTGAAAACATGCAATTAGTGTCTAGAGATCACATACAGTTCAAGTCAAAATTATTATTAATTTTTTTTCCAAATATTTCCCAAATGATGTTCAACAGCGCAAGGAATTTTTCCACAGTTTTTCTGATAATATTTTTTCTTCTGGAGAAAAGCTTAATTGTTTTTTTCAGCAAGAATAAAAGCAGTTTTACATTTTTTAAAACCATTTTAAGGTCAATATTATTAGCTTGCTAAAGCTATATATTTTTTTATAATCATATAAATCATTGTACAAATACCCTTATTGCTCTAACTTGACTAATTGACCTAGTTAAGCTTTTAAATGACACTTTAAGCTGCATACTAGTATCTTGAAAAATATCTGGTAATATATTTTGTACTGTCATCATGGAAAAGATAAAATACGTTTTTATTACTATTAGAAATTAGTTAGTAAAACTATCATGTTTTAAAATGTGTTGACAGTGTGAAGTGTATAAAATTATAAAGGGGGCTTATAATTTAGAAAGGCTAATATTTCTGTCTATAACTGTATAGTACAGTTATAGTGACTGTACTATAACTGTACAAATCACACAGCATTTAATTGATGATAAACACAATAACAACATTCCATTTGGTGAAATATTATTACAGTTTTAAATAGCTATCCTTATTTATTCCTATGATGGCAAAGCTGAATGTTAGTCTAGTCTGTATTAATCCGTGATCTTTCAGAAATAATTCTAATTATGCTGTTTTGGTCGGTGAAAAAAAAAACTGTGGTGCTTAAAAATATTTTCTACAAAATGTCTGTCTCAATGTAAAATTAATGTAAATTTGGATCATTCTTGCTGTAAGGATTATTTTAATATCTTCATACCTAAGACTTTTTGACCAGTGTGAATATATACACATTTATTTGGACTGCAAATTGAATTTACAAAACAAATAAATATGCACAGAAATATTTATATAAGATTTAATACAAGTAAAGTTTTGTGAGAAGAAAAAGTTAACATATTGGCAAAATATTACATATTAATATAAAATAATGTATACATTTAAGTACATATTATACATTTACAGTTGAAGTCAGAATTATTAGCCCCCCTGAGTTATTCGCCCCCCTGTTATTTTCCCCCAAAATCTGTTTAACGAAGAGATTTTTTCAACACATTTCTAAACATAATAGTTTTAATAACCCATTTCTAATAACTGATTTATTTGATCTTTGCCGTGATGACAGTAAATAATATTTTACTTGATATTTTTCAACACATCTATACAGCTTAAAATGACATTTAAAGGCTTAACTAGGTTAATTAGGCAGGTTAGGGTAATGTTATTGTTTAATGATTGTTTGTTCAGTAGACTATCGAAATAAAATACAGCTTAACGGGCCTAATAATTTTGACCTTAAAATGGCTTTTAAATATTAAAAAACTGCTTTTGTTCTAGCTTAAATAAAACAAATGAGACTTTCTCCAGAAGAAAAATATTATAAGACATACTGTAAAATTTTTCTCGCACTGTTAAACATCATTTGGGAAGTATTTAAAAAAGAAACACAAAATTCAAAAGGGGTTAATAATTCTGACTTCAACTGTATATATATATGTACAGTATTGTATTTATCCATTGTTACACTAAATGACAATTTAGAGTCATGACTTCAGTTAATCATAATATAGTCATTACTTTTCAAAAATAAAATCAAACAGCTCATATTGTAATTTAACAATATTTAAAGCTGCTTTATAAGGGTATTATATTATATTATATTATATTATATTATATTATATTATATTATATTATATTATATTATATTATATTATATTATATAAAAATTTTTTATTATATATTTTTTTATTAAATGCTGTTCTTTACGTAACAAGACAAATTCTTTGAAATTTCCTAGAATTGCTGGACTTCAAAAAATGAGCAACACAACTACAAGAAGAAAGAGCTGACTGGAATCTGCTGATGAATCATATGTTTACATATTTAACGGTTTTCTATGAAAGCTGTTAATGCATCCGGATGAACCTAACGTATAATTTAACAGACCCATTGCGTCATGGCATAAAAGCTTTCCTTAAAAGCCAGCATTCTTCTGTGGCTGAGGAAAAAAGGAAAAGAAAATCATAAATGGTTTCTTATTATGTTAGAGGAGCAGGTAGACTTCTCTAATGGCACGACAGACAGAGAACACCGAGTACCAAAGGCCAATGCACAGCGTCTATTATACAAATCAGAATAACCGTAGAGCTAATGTGAGCTAAATTATTCCCTCATGGCTAAACAGCTTTGCCTATTATAATTTTGATTTGAAATTAGGCTATTATTAAAATAATTATAGTAATGCTAAAGTATGGCATCCTTTGGTAGAAGAGGGTGCGTCGAGAAGGCTGATGCGAAGGCTGAGGCAGACTCACAGAGATGAAATATAATCCAGTTTACATTAAACAAACCAGGTTTGAGCTTGCTGTTGCTATGGCAACGACTAGATGAGCTTTGCATATTGAAACAATACAGGATTGTGTCAAGTAAGGAACAACTGAACCCAATTAATTCAGTAGTGCATGTAAAATTGTGAACTGTTAAATGATATGAATTTTTAAATTATTATATAAATATCCTTTTATTCATATTATATATATATATATACTGAATAAACAAAACAAACAAACAAATTAATTAATTATTTTCAATTAAATACATATTAAACTAGAAATATTAAACTATGAAAATTATTAAGAGGTCACTATTTTCTGGATTTGCATTTTTGTTTTGTTCTGTAAATGAATCATGACATTTACTTTAAACTGAAAATCTTCTAGAACATTTTTTTGTATAAAATTAAAAGGTGTCATGTTTTCAGACATGTTTATAATTATTTTTAGACAAAACAATACCAGGGTTTGAGAAATCAATATTTGTTGTAATAACCCTAGTTTTCTTTTTCCAACATTTCTTTTTCCAATTATTGCACACATTTGTTATTCTGCTCACTGGTCATTTGCTGCAATAGATAAATAAATAAACACATAAATTATCTCTAAATGACAATATTTGGTTCAAGCTACAGTACAAGTGCAGGCAGCTAGTGACAAAAGAGCTAGGCCAAAAACCAGACAGGCCTGAATTCTACCGGTCCTCCTGATTAGCCAATCCAGGCCTGAGAGCTACAGTACAGCACAAAAAAAGTTTGATACATAATCATGAATGGTGGTTTGACCGTTCTTTTGCATGGCTCCTAACTAGCTTAAAGGTTCAAGAAACCCTCAAGTACTTTTTTTTGAGATTTTGATTGATGTGTGTGTGTGTGTGTGTGTGTGTTGAGCATCAATTAAGACATTGTTAGCACCTGTCAACTTTAATTGTGGTAAATACTGGATAATTTGGATGTTTTGTCAGCTAATATAATCTTCCAGGTTTAAAATAATTTTTGGGGTGGGATCAAAATCGGTGGCATATGGCGCATCTGTTATTGGAGTGATGACGCGTCGGTTTCACATTATTATTCATAGTGAAGTTTACTTATCCTATGAGAAGACCCTGCTTCTTCATTTTTCATGAGAGCACATGCTTTCTGAAGGCAAGACAAACATGGCAAGCTGTGAGACCCGATGACTGGGTGAGACCACGTCACTGCACGCAATATTTAGCCGTTCATGAAGGATTGTATGTGTTTATTTCCATGATCCACAAGGTTTGTTGCATGTTTTTCCCCGTGATGCTGTCAGGGCTGATACAGCAAAGCTGTTGGTTTGCCGCAAGCATTTTTGTTGGGAGAGCTGTGCGAAATTTGAGAATGGCAAACCTTGTCTTTTATCAGTTGAGTTTGTTACCATTCAAACACATCACTATCTGTGCTGCTGTGTTCGCTCATGTTTAAAATCCTCCAGATTACCGGCAGGGCTAATGGTTGAAATAGGGAAAGAAACCTGCTGCACTGGTTCACATTATGGGAGCTTTTTCTCTGCTCTGTCATCTTTTAATGTTGAAAATTCAACTCTACTGTTTAACAAAGTGACTTTTATTGACATTTAAGTAGTTTTAAATAATATAATGCTTAAGAAATAACATATAAGTATGCAAAATAACAGAAAATGTACTGGCAGCTTATTACAAGGTTTTTGTACAGTAATATACAACACATACACAGACAATATATCACTTTAAACTATTAAAAATGTCAATAAAAACTTTTCAAGGTTAAAAGTTGTTGAGAGAAAGATCAGCGTCCCATAATGCATTCAAAAGTATGAATAAAGGGGTAAAAATAAAAACACGAAAGTCAAAATATGAAAACTGTTAGTTAACATATTTTCCCAAAGTACAAATCAGCAACAAATACCCACAAATTTAATACCAATAAAAGCCAAGAAATCTAAAATTTCTATTATATTATATCAGCTGGTTAGTCATGGCCACCAGCGTAACAGAAGCTGGTTCAGCAGCACCCCATACAGTATATTTTGCTTATGTGTGTGTTTTGATCCTCACCGTTGAGCCAGGCCGGCAGGTATTCACTCTTCATGCTGTAATGCTGTTGTCCCAGGTTCCTCAGGATTACGGGCTCGGTGCCCAGAAAGTTATTGAGGGTGGCGGAGTACAACTCTTTGTCTAGAAAAGAAGAACGCTTAGAGCAGGGAACAAACACACACGTACACACACACTCTCTCCTGTCTACAGCATACAGTATGAGATATTAAAGAGGGACTCTGTTCGCTCCCAAGTGTGGGAAGAGAGGAGGCATAAACGCATCCACGGGCTCCGCTGAACACAAAAGAACACCCACACACAAGACACCGGAATAATAATGCAGGTTTGTGATCAAGGGAAATGCATGCACTCACCCACAATGAGGCCTGTATGACCTTTGGCGGGGTCGTAAGGGCACTTTCCCTTGCCGTCCTCCAGGGCGGCGCTATCCAGAGTGAAATGATCTGCATTCTATCAGACGGAAGACAGAAACGGTCCCGCAATGAGCTGAGCACACACACACACACATACAAACGCATGACCCTACATACACACTGTGCCACCGGCCGTGTTTGCCAACTAGAGGAGAGCATCAGCAGCTGAGCCCTTTTGCTTCACCCTCCTGCCCACACATGAATATGTGCAAACACACACATATATGCATCATGCAGTCCTGCCATATTTTCAACAGAATGCAACAAAAGTCAGTTTAAAGGGTTAGTTCACCTAAAAATATAAATCCTGCTGTTAATTATTCACCCCTGTGCCGTTTCAATCCTTTGTTCAACTTAAAAACATGTTAAGATATTTTAAATTAAATTCGAGAGCTCTCTGACCATCTAGTGATAGCCATGGTCCATAGTCATCTATAGTCATACGAAACTTCATAAGAACAGTTCTATGTGCCAAAAGAAACTGTAAAAACTATTTTGTAAAGCTATATATTGTATGCGTTTACAACAGGAAATATGAGCCTTGTGACTCTAAAAGCAATACATCGTACTGCCTGTAGTAAAAGCGTACCCTGACCTGACGCAAAACCAACATAGGCTCATTCTGATGTACATTTCTGGAGATCGCGAATTATGTAGCCAGAGCTTTGTATGGCTGCATTTTATCTTTAAAACGAATGCTACAGAATGGTATGACGCCGTTCCTTTTCACGCGCACCAGTTGACCATTCCTCTGTATGGATGGCTTTTCTGCTGTTTGTGCGGTAGCTTGATATGTACGTTAGCGAACTTGTGGTGCAGAGCAGAGTTGAATAAGACAACGGAGTTCAAGTCCAGTAAAGAACGGTTAAGACAAAAACAAAATCGAAAAAATTAAATAAACAAGAACACAACAGAGTGAGTATGTGGTAAAATCTGAAAACATGGTAAAAATCAGGCGAGGGCTTTTCTTTTTCTGGATTGCTTTTTTTGGGTTTATTAAAGGGGCTGTGCAGGTCAATCTCTGCTTTTTAAAACACTATTGGTTGGGGATTAAGGAAGGGGGAGGGTGGATCAGTCAGTCAGTCAGTCGACAGTGGCCTCTGGTGGATTTACGCAAAAAACAGCAGGCACAAATGGCACTCGTGAGAGAAATTTGACATCTGAAAAAGCATACACAACAAACTCTGGTGAATTCGCGAAAACAAAAACTGCAGAAAAACGTAGCTCCTGGGACGTATTTCGCTCTCTCCAGAAATGTATATAGGGGTACGTAATTAGAATGAGCCTGGGTTGTGCAAAATATAAGATCTTATAAGTTCTTGGAGCTTCGTATGATTACAGTTGAACCAATGGACAACACTGGAATGTTCTAACAATGTTTTTGGCTCATTTTCTGTACTTTAAATGTCTTAAGACCATTGCTTTATATGGAGGGATTTATATAAGAGAGCTCCTGGATTTCATCTACGATATCCTAATTTGTGTTCTGTTGGGATTTGTGTTGGAACAATATTAAAAATAAAATGGTATACAACATTATGAATAATAAAGTACCCTCTTATTTAAATGCACCTTTATCAATGGTAAACTAGCAACATTATTATAAAACTAGGCGAAGTCTTATGGATTTTACATTATGTTGTTTTAAAACTGCTTATATTCATTGGTCTTAAATATTCTTGGCTATGGAATAAACTGTCTGTGGATATTAAAAGTGTTACAAATGTGGTTACTTTAGTTCAAAATCTAAAAGCTGCACTGTGAAAAAATTTGTAATTTTACGGTTTGTTTCTGGCAGCTGGGGTAAAACAATGGACTTTAAATTATGGAAATTTACTGTAGAATAACAGAGGTTGAATTACAGAAATTTATGGTAGCAGAAATTTAAATGTAAGGACATTTCTGTAATTTAATTTCTGTTATTTTATGGTAAACTTCTGTAATTTAACAGCCGTTATTTTATGTTTTTTTTTCGGCACCCCAGCTGCCAAAAATAAACTGGAAAATTACGGATTTTTTTTTTTACAGTGTGGCTCTCAAGCACAATAATATGTTGGTGGATTTTACAGTAAATTTTAATGGTTATTTGTAATTGTATTTGTGTTTATTTTTATAATGTAGTGTCCTGTTTCCGAGAGTAATATAATCTGTACTTTACATCAAGGACCACAAGGGAAATAAGTTTTTTAAAAATGTATTGTCTTATCCTTGACGAATTAAGTGCATTCACTTATTTTTTGTCAAAAAAATAAATAAATGAAAGAAAAGATTAGAAAGAAACACAAGGGTGAGTAATTGATAACAGATTTTTCATTTTTGGGTTAAAAAACCTTTTAATAAGAGCTATTAATAATAACGAAACACTAATATAAATGGTCCCACTTTATATTAAGTGGCATTAACTACAATATACATACATCAAAAATACAAATACAATGTACTTAACTGTATTCATAATGTATTATAGAACACTTCTGATGCTCTTGACAGATTAGGTGGTATGGGTAGGTTTAAGGTGTATGGGATGGTCAACAGATGTAGTTACATGCAGGCATTTAATCAATCAATCAACCATAAGCACAATGTAAAAACATGTATTTATGTACTGTAATAAGTAAATTACAACAAATTATTAATTTCATTGCAAGTACATATTAGGTATGACCACCTAATATAAAGTGGGACTATAAAAACAAATACTATCTGAGCACCAAACCTGAAGACAGGTGAACTACAGTAGTAGCAAGAGAAGAGTAAACAAGTGACACTCCTGTCAGCTGAAAGCAACAAAATAACACAACAGTTTACACCGACTCACCAACTTTTGACAATAGAACATTGGAATAACAGGTTGTCTGGTGTGATAAGTCTCAATTTTGGCGGTGGCATTCAGATGGTAGTGTCAGAATTTGGTGTAAACATCATGAAAGGATGGATCCATCCTGCCTTGTATAAATGGCTCAGGTTCTGCTGCTGGTGTAATAGTGTGGTAGAATTTCTTTGGGACACTTTGTGCCATTTAGTACTTAGGACCACTTAGATGGCTCCTTCCAGCAGGATAATCCATCATGTCAGAAAGCTCAAATAATGTCAAACTGGTTTTCTGAACATGACAGTGAGTCCACTATAACACTCAAATGGCCTTCACAGTCACCTAAGTCCAACAGAAAACATTTAGGATTGAGAGATTCACATCCTGTATGTGTAGCTGACATTTTTACACCAACTGTGTAATACTACAATGTCAACATAGACCCAAATCTCTGATGACTGTGTCTAGTATTAGTTCAATTGATGTAACAAAAGATTGAAGGAACACTCTTGGAACATATACTTATTTTACACCTCCTCTAATGTTAAACAGTTGAGTTTTACAAATCTTTGCGTACATTTAGCGACCTCTGGATTTGGCAGGAGCACTTTTAGCTTAGCTTAGCATAGATAATTGAATCGGATTAGACCATTAGCATCACTCTAAAAATGACAGATGAGTTTTTTTAATTTTCCAATGCTAGGAACTATACTCTCATTCTGGCGCAAAAATCAAGGAACTTTGCTGCCGTCCCAAGGCAACATAGCTGCAATGATAAAATGCAGCACTTAAAAATTGGCTAACTTCTGTGTATTTCAGTTAAAATAGATGCAGTTCAGGATCAGAATTGGTTTAAGTATAAATGTATTAAGCGGCAACCTCCCGCTCTTCCTCGTAAAGCCAATACGGAAGTAACTGAAACTGCGATTCATCAATTCACCTTTATGGGCTGGGTCCAAGAAATCCAGATGTTGACTGACTGTAATTTTAAATTACAGCTGATAAAAACATGCTTACAGACTGGTACAGAAGATGGATTTGGTTCATATAGCTAATATTACCCTTCATGACAACTGTGAGTAGGTGAATTAATTTTTATTTTTAATTAATAAAGGGTGTGGTCACTTGAGTGACAAACAGGTCTCGCTGTCTCATCAAATCAGCTGATTCCGGCTGATTAGCCACTGAACTCAGCATATACAATGTATTTTTGTTTTGTTTTATGTGGCTTTACACAGTCAATTGCCTTTTGGGATTATTTCCTACAATTATTAGATAATATAGCATGCTATGTGCACTTAATTGTGCTCCCAAACCATTTGAGTGGTCTCCATTTCCCAGGTGAGGGAAATTATATACTCATATACCATCTCTATAAATGTGTTTGTTTTATTTAAGATAATTTATCATTTATAATGTTCTTTAGACCTGTTATGCACTCCAAAATTTGACAGATTGATTAGCTGTAGGCTCTAGAACATCATGTGAAATGTTGCCGTACAGTGTTTTGCCTGGATTTCATAAATAGCCTTTTATGTTTAGCATTTACTAACACATATTTGAAGTATTTTAAGTAATTTGTGTTTTTCTCTAGTTAAAATGCATTACAACATTGTTTTTTTAAAAAGACTAAACACTTTATTGATATAGTATACAACCAAGCACATGTGGTCAGAACACAAACGAGTCCCAGGTATTGAAGTATTAAGCGATTCTTCCAAAGAAAAGCCTGTCTAAGCAAAATGCTAGCAGGTTTCTATAGCTCCACTGAAGCTTCGCCTTTTTGGTCAGCCCCAGTCGGTGTGTTGACTTGCGAACAAATTGAAGACGGTTGTAGCTTCATTTGCGCTCTTTAGAAACCTATGGGTGACGTCAGGCATACTATGCACTGTGTACAGGTGTAGTAACGAGGAAACAAAGAACACAAAATGTAATTTTGTTTTTTATTTCATAGGTGAAATTGAGTTTTTTAAAGTTTTTGTATGTTACAAACTTTTGCGCTAAACAAGTCACGTTATTGATGATAATACAGTAACTTACTGCATTCACCAAAAGGCAAACCAACACCAACTCACACTAAATGCTAGGCTTATGCTAGTTTTGTTGAATAAAATCCGCAAATGAAATATGACAACAAGACGTTGGTGCAAGAAACTTGTATTATTGTGGGCTAGGTGAAGTAATGGCTAGTTTTGGAAGTAACTTATAAGGGTGCCTGATAACATAACAGTGCCTGCCCTTCAAGAATGTTGCAAGATCATGTTGATATCGATGGTTCAAACGAATCGTTCATATTAAAGATCTGTTCACAAACAAATCGCTCCCTTCATTAGAATAAGAAGTAAAAGCAGGAGAGGTATTGTGTTTCAGGACATGGATTAGATCAAATTTAACAGGGAGGAAGGATGATACATTTCCATGTACACAAACACGCTTTTTTTCGGCGGTCATTTGTCCATCGATATAGAAAAGTGATGTTCAATTATAATTTTCGTAATTTAAAAAAAAAATTTGCATACTGACCACCGGGAAAACTCTTGATCATAGGTATATGTATATATTTGTATATATCTATGGCTCGGGGTTTATATCTATGGTCTCACATTCATTTCAAAGGAGTGCTACCCTGCACCAAAATGGCGGCTCTATTGACTCAAGGCTCCTACACACCGGGACGTTTTTAGTTTGCGTTTATCATCAGCGTTTTACGAGACCTTTTTCAGTTTTCAAACCCAAGCGCTTTTCACTGGTGTCAAGCTGAAGAGTATGCTAAATCACTCTTTCGACGTTGGATGGCGCTGCACAACTTTAAGCTTCTGACACCCGCTTATAACACAGAAGAAAAGGAGGAGAGGAAGTTTGCACGTTTGTTTATAAAGTTACTGGTGACTCGAACAAGCATAGATGGTTCAAGCAGCAGCTCCAGCTCTAGTGATGAAGAAATGATTATTGTTCACAGAGCAATAAGCAGCTCCACGTTCATATCGCCTCTGGGTATCTTCTTCAATGTGCGCTCGCATTGACAGTTTTGCGCTTGAGCGCCTTCAAGTGCTGTTTACAGTAACTTCAGCAGCTGCGTGCACGTGAGCAAAAGTGCCGATCTGATTGGTGGAGAAAAAACGAGCATGAGCCGTTTTTATTTTAAATGACGATTTTGCGCCTGCCGTTTCGTGCGTTAGTGTGCACAATCACATTGACGCCCTTTATTTAGTTACGAGGCGTCGACGGAAAACGCGAGCAAAAAACGTCTCAGTGTGCACGGGCCTTCATTCCTTCCAATTGACAACAACAGCGTAGGCGACATCTAATGTAAATTTGCACTTGATCAAAAAAAAAGATCAAAACTCTTTCGTTATTTTTAGCAAGATGCTAAAGGTCTAATCGGATTCAATGATCTATGCTAAGCTAACTTAAAAGTGCTCCTGCCAGACCTGAAGATCAGCTAAATAGATTAAAAAATGGTAAAACTCAACTGTTTAACTCTAGAAGAGTTGTAAAATTAGTCATTTCCAAAAAAGTGCAGCGTTCCTTCAAGACAAAATATGGATAAACTGGGACTAGCAAATAAGATGACCAGTTGGTGAATAAATATGATATTTAATACAGTATAAAATATGAATAAGCAAATAAACAAGCGCATGTACCACAGCACACAAGCCACTTGATGCTGTTTTATCACATCGGTTCACACCGCGTGACAACCCAACCTCATTTCCATTTGATATATTTCACTTTGACACACTGGATGCCACACAGATACACACACACACACTTAGTTTCTCCATCATATCACAGCCCACTCCACTTTATCATGTGGGTCTGACGGATTTCTGAGGCAAAGACAAGAGTGCGCACTCACAATGTAGGTGCATTTGGGCTGGAAGGCGTACGTCCCGCATGTATACAGGTGCGTGTGATTGTAGCTCTGCAGGAAGCGAATGTAGTTGAAGCACTCAGTCTGCAAAGACGTCGACGACAGAGAGAGAGACACACAAAGAGAAAATAGGTGAGATGGAGGGAGAGTAAATGCATTTCGGTGAAGGCAGACAAAATAAAGCTGTTAAAACATAAAGGATGCAACATCAGCCGGTACCTGGTTATTCTTCCCCTTCGCTGCACACTCTTTTTTCTTTTCTGCAGGAGCAGACCACTCAATCTAAGAGAGAAAGAGACATGACTTTTACGAGCAAACAGCACTCTGCATGTAAAACATGCACTCGCTATTGACTGCCGCAACTGGCAATTTACTACAAATGGCTGTGGCATTGAAAAAGTGAGTCATTTTTAAATGCTGATATTTTTGAATGATAAAATGCTAATGGCCTTTTTGCTTGATGGCTTGCGGTTTAGTATTTATTGGTTGCGTGGGAGTAGGCCTGTCACAATATCAGATTTTTCCCCATTGTTGAGCCAAAGGAATTCAAGATAAGGATATACTGCTATAACAACTGAAATCCTTAAAAAACTGACAGTCAAAACTTAAAAAACTGACACTGGGTCGCTGGTTCGATCCTCGGCTCAGTTGGCGTTTCTGTGTGGAGTTTGCATGCTCTCCCTGCGTTTGCGTGGGTTTCCTCCGGGTGCTCCGGTTTCCCCCACAGTCCAAAGACATGTAGTACAGGTGAATTGGGTAAGCTAAACTGTCCATAGTGTGTGAATGTGTGTGTGTATGTTTCCCAGAGATGGGTTGCGGCTGGAAGGGCATCCGCTGCGTTAAAACTTGCTGGATAAGTTGGCGGTTCATTCCGCTGTGGCGACCCTGAATTAATAAAGGGACTAAGCCGACAAGAAAATGAATGAATGAATTTTCAGTTCATTTTATAAACTTCTTATATTTTAAGGCAGCACAGTGGTTAGCACTGTCATCTTACAGCAAGGTTGCTGTTTTGAATCCTGGCTGGGTCAGTTGGCATTTCTGTGTGGAGTTTGCATGTTCTTCTCATGTTCGTGTGGGTTTCCAGCAGGTGCTGCGGTTTCTCATAATCAAAGACAGGCTTTATGAGTGAACTGGATGAACTAAATTGGTCAAAGTGTGTGTGTGTGCGTGCACGCATGTGAGAATGTAGTGTGGGTGTTTCCCAATACTGGACTGCAGCTGGAAGGGCATCTGCTGTGTAAAACATATGCTGGAATAATTGGCGGTTTATTCTGCTGTGGCGACCTCTGATATATCGAGACTAAGCTGAAGAAAAATAAATGAATTACTTTTATGTCCTAAAATCATAGGAATACTATCATTTAGAAAATTTCTCAATAGAAAATGTCAGTATTTTAATACAAAATATTTTCTTTTTTGTTCAGAAGTTGAATACAAGAAAAACAATTCTGGAAATCTGGCATATTTTATATTTACATCATAATATCTGCATGAAATCATAATATTCTCGTTTGAAATTTAAAAGATGAGTCATTTATAAAATAAAACACAAACATTTCGCTCAAATTGCACATATTAACAGCAAATCCAGAGAACTAATTTGTTTGTTTGGCTAATAAATCACACCATTGAATACGAAAATAACAATTAAACGTAACAGGGTAAAATAAATCTAAACTAAAATGATATAATTTGAGCTTAGCACAGCATCAAAGTAAAACAATCATGAAAATGTCATTACAGTTTATACTCAAACTTGAACTAAAGTGATTTTTTTATCACAAAACGAGGTGGATGTTAAACATGTAGCACAATCGCCTCACAGCAAGTAGGTTGCTGGTTCAAGCCCCGGCTTGGTCAGTTGGCATTTCTGTGTGGAGTTTGCATGTTCTCCCCGTGTTTGCGTGGGTTTCCTCAGGGTGCTCCGGTTTCCCCCACAAGTCCAAAGACATGCAGTACAGGTGAATTGAATAAGCTACATTGTCCGTAGTGTATGTGTTTGAAAGAGTGCATGGGTGTTTCTAAGTGATGGGCTGCAGCTGGAGAGGCATTCGCTGTGTAAATCATATGCTGGATAGGTTGGCGGTTCATTTAGCTGTGGCGACCCCAGATTAATAAAGGAACTAAGCCGAAAAGAAAATGAATGAACGAGTAATACATAGTAATAATATCGATTAGTATTGGATTTTAAATAAACATCGATGTTGTGAAAATCCCTGAAATTATTTAAAGAATACAAATAAATGAAATAATACTGTTGCAAATGTTTGATTATCTTTAAGCTAAAACATTTGTATCTGCTTTTTATTCATCAATACTAAAATTAGTGATGGCTCGCTCTTGAACTTTTCGTTCATTTTGAACGAATCTTTTGTATGATTCGAGAACAATGAGTCCTCTCAGGGAGTGATTCGTTCATTTGCGCATGCGTACATTTGAGCAGGTGGAGTAAAAGACTAGTTCCTTATTCAAATCTTTTATCAGGTTCGAGTCATTCGTTTGACTTTGCTTGAGTCAAAGACAGTAGCCAATCATATGCATTTATAGCCAGAAAAAGATTTGTTCCGTTCATCTCTCGAGTCCTTGGGTTTGAGGCATCTCTTTAAATGATGTCACGTGATGAGCTAACGACTCAAAAACCAGAAGACTCGAATGGTAAACTAATCATGGTTCCTTTTGGCTCAGACTGTGTGCATTGGTTAAGCTTATATGGGACTGTTAGTGTGATGTGAACGGACTCAAATTTGAAGACTTGCCAGAAGAGGTGAGTCGACATAATCATAGATAAAAGACCAGGTAAACAATACATCATTATTTACTCTTTCCTATAGCATTCTAGTTATGACTTGTTTGTAGTGTGATCAACGTTTAGTTTAGTTGTAGATGAGTTTGGGAGCAACTCGTAACATTTGAATAATATTTTGGTAAATTAAACGAAATGACTTAAGATTTTTTTCACTTCGTTTCGAAGATTCGTTCACCTTGCTGAACAAGACTCAAAGGTCTGAGTCAGTAAAATGATCCGAACTTCCCATCCCTAACTACAATAGCTTGATACATCCGTCCATTTCGAAGATTACCAGGAACCAGTTTTATTACTCTATGAGATTTGATACTTGCTTGTGAACTTTCTGTGTGAGGGCGCCCTCTGGTGTGGAATAGGAATTAAACATACCCCTCTGGATTTATTTATGCATCATATTATGTGTACTATTACTTTTTAAACATCATGGTGTCCTCCAATATCAATATATTTATCATTCATTAATTTTCCTTTAGCTTAGTGTCTTATTTATCAGGGGTCGCCACACCGGAATGAACCGCTAACTATTCTGACAAATGTTTTACGCAGCAGATGCACTTCAAGCCACAACTTAGTACTGGGAAACACTCATTCACTCACAAACTTATGCACTATGGCCAAATCATTTCATCCAGTTCATCTATAGCGCATGTCTTTGGACTGTGGGGGAAACCAGAGCACCCAGAGGATACCCATGCGAACACAGGGGGAACATGCAAACTCCACACAGAAATGCTAACTGGCCCAGCTGGGACTCGAATGTCAGTGTTGTTAGGTGACAGTGCTAACCACTGAGCCATGTGCTGCCTTATCAATATATTATAACATCCTAAATGAATATTAATGTTTAATTTCTTACATTTCACGATTATCGTCAATACCGTTATATGGCGGAACCCATAAATGGAAGCCATTTGAATGTCAATACTAGAAAAAAGGCCTTTTCTTGTCTGAACATACCTGTGGTCGGAGCTGTCTGCTGATGTCGTTGGGATCCAGGGCGAAGATGTTCTCTCTGGCGCCCACATACAAAACCCTCTCGTGTTCTGCCAGGGTCAACATGGTGTAGTTCCACACCCCGACAGCACGAAACCTCGCCATACTGTCATGCACATCTGAAGAGAGAGGAAAGAAATGTTTTTTAAGGGTATTAAATGTGATCCAAATGTCACTGATCCAGTATGACTCTCAGACTTTAAAAAAAATTCCTCTCACATTTATCACATTCACAGACGTCCTCGCTGAAAATGCCAACTTAGGCGAGCATGAATTTCTATGGATACTCATAACCTTGGTTTGAACTGGTTGGCGATGTGTTAAAAAGATTAATTTGGGCTAATATTACTTTACATAATCCAGGCTGGTTGGGAAAAGTTTGGTATCAAGGAGCATTACATTATGAGTCATGACACAGAAATTAATTCATGATTAATATGAACAAAACAATCTTATATATAGGAATCCAGACTGAAGCGTTGAATAACTTTTTACAAGTGTAAAAACTAATAATAATCATGAATGAATAAATATTCTGCCAATTGCTATGTTTTAACCTTATATGTGTGAATGAAGAATAAAAACAATATTTATTTACTACAAACATGTAGACACGACACATACAGACACACAGGCATGCACACACACTATGTTTATGGGCACTTCCCACAGACGCAACATTTTGTAAACTGCACAAATTGTATATTCTAGCACACACAAAAAAATAATTAAAGAAATGTCCCAACAATGTAAAAACAAACTAAAAAGGTATTTAATCAATCAATCAAACTTTATATATATATATTTATTCATTCATTTTCTTTTTGGCTTAGTCCCTTTATTAATCTGGGGTTGCCACAGCGGAATGAACTGCCAACCCATGCAAACGCGGGGAGAACATGCAAACTCCACACAGAAACGCCAACTGACCCAGCCAAGGCTCGAACCAGCGATCGTCTTGCTGTCAGGCGACAGCACTACCTACTGCGCCACCGCGTCGCACTTCGGACTAATCCAGTTGCAGTGCATAATGGGATATTGAGGAAAAATATTTGTTGACAGCGCTTTACCAACAAAGAGAGGGAAAAACATCACCTGATGGATCGTTGTTATTATTTCCGCAAGATGACCATGTCGCAGTTTAGCTAAATTAATTCTAGCCTCCTCCCGAAGTGATACGCGATGCATTAAAACATTGTTTTCCAGCCGCGGCCGCGCTTCATTCTCGAAATGTATAGTTTGTCTAAAGCAGGGATCCAATCAGCCAGCGCAGTCATCCCTCCATAGTAAAAAGCAACATTTTGTGTCTGACAAATTCATTGGCATTTTTCCGCACGTGATTTCTGACCAATCGATAAGCAGTTTAGGAACTATGTTCAACAACATCTGGCTAATGAGTTATGTGGATTTTGTCAGAGACTGCATTTTGTTTTTTTTCAACTGGTTTGGACCAAAGCCAGAAGTGTGGTGTGAAAACGATCCAAAGACGGCAGAAAATGCAACAATGTATCATTTATTGTCCTTGGTCCGGACCAAATGAATCGAACTACAGATGTGAAAGCACCCTAAGAGAAACTTGTTCATGCTTTTATCAGCAGCAGGGTGGATTACTGTAATGGACTCCTCACTGGCCTTCCCAAAAACGACAGTCGGACAGTTACAGCTCATCCAGAGCTCTGCAGCCAGGATTCTGACTAGAAACAGAAAATCAGAGCACATCACACCGGTCCTTAGGTCTTTATGCAGGCTCCCAGTTACAATCAGAATAGATTTTTAAGTACTATTACTTTATAGATTACTAAATGGCCTAGGACCTCAATACATTACAGATATGCTCACTAAATACAAACCTAATAGATCCCTCAGATCTATGTTTGTGTGAGACATTTCAAAAATATATAGACAAAATTACTAAAACGTTAAATTTAAAACAAAAACCTGAAAAGATAAAGATAAAAATAAATAAACCTTAATGGATCTCCAATAGTTACTAAAATATTCATTCGTTGCTCAACGCTACTAGTCACAGGTAACAGGCACATGCTGCAAGCTGGCTATGATTTGGCACTATTGGTCCTAGACTTAAAACAAATGCCAATTTAGTCTTGGCTTCAATGAATAAAAAATCCAGGAGGCTCTATCAGCATTTCATGAATCTCTGAACCCGCATGGACATTGTGCGTGATCTGATGCACCGCTGTTATGGCAGATGTGTTCAGCCTGAAGAGAGGTTATGATGAGCGAGTCCTCGAAGAGAAGAGAGAGAAAGGGCATCTTGGAGAGACACCGCGAGAGCCGGAGAAGATTCTGCCAGGATGGAAGTCAGGAGAGCGTGTGCTTATTAACTGGAGAGCGGCAGCTTGTTAACGCAAAAGAGGGACTGGATGATCCAAGAGGAGACGAGAAACAAACTTCCCCCCCGGGAGGACGGAGAACATCTGCTGGGTTGCAAACAGCCAGGGAGAAGTGACAGCGCAACACATACACACTCGCTCACAATTCTAAATACCTGCGTAATCACTCAAACAGCCTCTCAGCCAGGTTACCGAGCCGAGCGGATAGTGCCGTTTCTGATTATTATTCAGAGAAGATGCCAATTGCACATGGTGGGAGAGGATGCGTTTACAGATCCTGACCAGACAGAGGCAGCATCGAGCAAATTGGCCATTCACTGGGTTCTTTGTTTTGTATATGAAGACCTGATGGGGCAAGAAAATATGTGATGTGTACCACAAAATCATGTTGCAGCCAGGGTTATATTTTTGGTAATAGGCAAAAATATATTGTATAGGTCAACTGACAATTTTTGGACACTTTAATTCCAGATTTTCACATACATGTTCCTCCAAATTTTGTCTTATCCTAACAAACATATGAATGGAAAGCCTATTTATTCAGTTTTCAGGTGAGGTATACAGTATATGTCGATCTAAAGTGTACACTTATGACTGGTTTTGTGGTCCAGGGTCACATTTACAGCCCTAAACTGTTTAGTAGGTACTACCCCGAGCTTGGAATAAGAATGACCAACACTATCTCACGGCTATTCATGACTTATTATGATTTAGTGGCTAATTTGTAATCATTTATATGATCTTAGTAGTATAATTTGCTCATTGCACAATGACAGGTTTATGGATGGGGTTTGGTGCCATGGTTATTTTAAATATTGTTTACATTTTAGTGTGACTGAATTTGTACAAATTAACCACTAAACTGAAAAAGCGTAAAATACTTATGTTCGTCATGAGCTCAAGCTGGAATGACAGCTGACAGGAAAAAAAATAGGCATGCGGATATGATAAAATGACTATGTTTCGAATATTGTTGAAAATCATAGATGGCATATACAAAAAACTGCTTTTTTTTAAAATAAATGTATAGTTATTAGTTTGTTGAATAATAGTAAAACACATAAAAGCTATTACATATGATAAACATTACAAATATAGCAGGAATATTACAATTGTCAATGTACTAGAGTTACTAAAACAATAACTCATCAAATAATAAAAACTAATAAACTAATTAGTACAATCCTAGTTTGGGTTATAATGTATGTCATTAACTATTGGAGTATTACCTGCCTATTATTAATTGGTACAATCCTAGCTTAGGTCATAATATATTCTATTAACTATTGGCGTATTACCTGCCTATTTTTAATCAGTACAATCTTATAGGTCATGATTTATGCTATTAACATATTACCTGCCTATTATTAATTAGTAAAATCCTAGTTTAGGTTATAATTTATGCTATTAACTATTGGCGTATTACCTGCCTATTTTTAATTAGTACAATCTTATAGGTTATGTTTTATGCTATTAACTATTGGCATATTACCTGCCTATTATTAATTAGTAAAATCCTAGTTTAGGTTATAATTTATGCTATTAACTATTGGCATATTACCTGCCTATTTTTAATAAGTACAATCCTAGTTTAGGCTATAATTATGCTAATAACTTTTGGTGTATTACCAGCCTATTATTAAGATTTTAATTCTTCATTGGTAGTAATAAAGTATGATCTTATTCTGCATGACGCTACCCAAAACCTAAACCCAACTCTCACCTTACTATTAATAAATTAATAATTATTAGATACTATTAATTAATGGCTAATTAGGTGTTTATTAAGTTAATAGTGTTAGTTAGTGGTTTGTTAATAATGTGAATTGTGGGCTAGACTAAAGTGTTACCAACAAATACAATTTTTAAATACAATTGGTACGCTGTATGTACCAATTGTGGAACTGAAAGGTTCTTTGCATGTTAAAGGTTGTGTTCAAGGTAGGATGTCTAATAAATAAACTATATTTAACAATGTTAAATAAAAAATCTATATTAAATATAAATTATAAAACTATATTGAAGAGTAAACATAATATTCCATTGATCAACAACCTCATACCTTATAGTATGTATAGTAAAGCTTATAAGCCATCCTTTTAAAATTTAGATGCTTCGTAATATTTATAAGCATACTATCATCTCAAAAACATTGCAAGAATTAGATGCTTTGTTTCTAGTGAGGACTTAGAGAAACTTGTTCATGCTTTTATCAGCAGCAGGGTGGATTACTGTAATAGACTCCTCACTGGCCTTTCCAAAAAGACAGTCAGACAGTTACAGCTCATCCAGAATGCAGCGGCCAGGATTCTGACCAGAACCAGAAAATCAAAGCACATGATACTACTTGTCTATAAATCACTAAATGGCCAAAGACATCAATACTTTACAGATATGCTCACTAAATACAAACCCAACAGATGCCTTACTTCATTAGTAGATCAAGTAAATTAGAAAGTCAAAGCAGGGTGAATCCGCCTTCAGCTATTACGCCCCTGCTGCTGGAATCAGCTTTCAGAAATGATCAGATGTGCTCCAACATTAGACACGTTCAAATCAAGACTGAAAATGACTGTTTACTGAATGAGCACTGTGCTATGTCCAACAGATCGCACTATTATGTCTTTCTTTTCTTTTTCATTCCTTTAAGACCTGTTTTAACATATTTTTTCTGTTTCTAATAATTTTTAAATTCTTTGTTGCTTTTATTTTCATATTTCTTTTATTTTTTATTTTTTGTAAAACACTTTGAATTACCATTGTGTATGAAATGTGCTATATAAAATAACTTGCCTTGACTAGCCTAAAAGGTTGCGGGGTTTTAGATATTGCCTATGTAGTATTGGGTAGGATATAAAATAAAATCATATTTCATAGGTACTAATACACAGTTAACATCTTAATAGTTGGCAGGTAATAAGCCAGCAGTTACTAGTTTGAATTGTTATATTAACTAAACTGTTTTAAACTGGAACTAACTTCTGGAAGCAACTCTAAAACCTTTATTCCTTTTATATTGAAGGCTCTTAATGCAACCATCAACGCCAATACAAGCCGTTCTTTTTAAGGTTGTATGGGGGAAAAACACACATATATTCCCATATACTCTTAGTGCTGTTTTTACCACACCTCTTTCCATTTCTGTCAGCGTTCCCTCACTCACTCTCTGCACTTTAGTGGTGTTTGTGAGCTTTTCGGCCTATTGTTGTGGTAATCCGTTCTGACCGTTTCCTGTTGCTGAGCTGTGTTGGCCTCTTTTCCCTTCCCAACGCAGCATCATCGGCCACTCCTTTGCTAATCTACAGCAATTACAGCATTTCCCCTCATCCCCGGACCCTCTCTCACGCTTTTCAGCACGCCACGCTAGTATTAGCATGATAGCATAAACACACTACATGCATCTTTCTTAATCCGCTTTGTTTTCCCCCTTTCTTCTCTTTTAATTGTGCTGTTATGTGTCAGCCTCAGACGGTGGCTCCACTAGTCTTTGTCCTCGCAAACGTGGGAGTGTTTTTATGGCCTATATATGCCTGTACGCGCTAATTAGTGTCTGTTTGCGTGTGTCCGTTTTCTGTGTTTCTAAGTCATTTTTTGGTATCCATGTCAAAGCTTCAAAGACCTTAAAATAGGTCTTTAATAGCAGACTGTGTGTTTGGAGTGCTGCGGTTATGAGCTATAAGCAGGGCAGGACTGTATTTATAGCAAAGCTGCTTTGTACGGAGCCGTGGAGGAACATCAGAGAGAAACAGCACCCTTCAAGTCGACTCGCTTCACTTCTGCGGCTCACTTCCTTCCACCAGAGCTCACTGCCCTCTCATTCGGTCCTGCGCACAACTTATGAAGGACAAAGACACACACACTGAGAGTTCACCTCTGTTCGCTTTATGTTGCTCACATCTGGATTCCATTCAAAGTGATGGCTATTTTTAGATTGCTCCTTTTTTTAGTCCTTCAGTAGAGACTCCCTCTCTTCCCAGTAGATAAGCTAGCTGCTCTTGGCTTTGGTCAACTTGCTCTTTGTGTTTTCTTTGTTTTAAATCAGCTGGTTGTTGTTAGTGTTCTCTTTACAGCATAATACAATCTTCAAAAAGTTTAAGTGAAAGAGTTTTCAACACAATACCATATTAGAACCATTTTTGTCTCCCTTATAGCAAAAAAATCCTCAAAAAAAAAAAAAACAAAACCTTTTTGAAATGTTGTTAAATTAAAAGTTTCCATAGTTGTTAATGCTTCTTTATGAAAACAGCATTGGTGTTTCTGTTAAAATGTGATGAAAATCAACTGTCGGAAGCCGTTTGGACAGAACTGTCTGTGTGTATGGTGTGTCCACAGTCATATTGGAGTGATATAAACACCACATGTCTCTTTTTTTAAAGTTTCCTTATGGTAAAATAGGACCCAAATCCTGGTGACTTTGAGGCCCACTGCAACGAGATGTAGGAGTGCAGTTTCCACCGCCCACTGAATTGATTGATAGGCGCCATGTTACTATAATAACATGTACAAACCTGTCCACAGAACATTTATTTGCAAATAAACTGAGATTAAAATATCTGTTTCAAATCTCTGATAAGTTTTAGAAGTTTAAAATAAAACAGCATGTTTGTTTTAAAGGCAGTAAAATGGATATGTAAATCT
>NC_141025.1:15722500-15862500 GCF_052040795.2 Danio rerio
CTGGGTCAGTCGGAGATGCCGTGGCATACTGATATTTCATTCACCTCTCCTCCAGACTCATCTGTCCTCTTCTAGCCTTGCTTTTCTTCTTTCGTCTCGATCCTCTCATCTTTGCGTTTCTCTTCTCGCACCTTCTTCATCTCCTTCTGTGTCATCTTCTCTTATCTTGTCTTAGTTTAAATGCCTGCGAGGACTTGCTGATATTGGGAATCTCTAGAGCAGTGGTTCCCAACCTTTTTCTTGGGGGCCCCCCCCATGAACATATACAAACATTGGAGCCCCCCCACCATATAAATACACACGCACGCACGCACACACATATGTACTGTGTGTGTATATATATATATATATATATATATATATATATATATATATATATATATATTCGTGTGTGTGTGTGTGTGTGTGTGTGTGTTTGTGTAATATTAATATATAGTAATATCTATAAAAAATTATAAAAAACTATAAAAATATTAATTAATCAGTTTTAACTTTTAACCAAAATTTAGGTAGGCTTTGTCATACTGTCTAATCTTTTTCTTCGCCTCTGAAGAATCACTGCATTTACATTTGTCTGCCATTTTTGTTTTGATTTTGCCTTTACGACACGTTGACAAGCAGATTGCGCGAGTGACCAAAATTTAAATAATTATTTAAAGTTATTTATTTTAATTATTTTCACTATTATGTTGGAATTTTACGCATGTGTTTAGATTATTTTTTTTTTTTTGGTACTTAACCCTAACCCATACATATATAATAGTAGGGCTGCTCGATTTTGGGAAAAATCATAATCACGATTATTTTGGTCATAATTGTAATCACGATTATTCAAAACCATTGCCAGTTAAAGTCAAAATTATTAGCGCTCCTGAGATTTTTTTTTTTTTTATAAATATTTCCCAAATTATGTTTAACAGAGCAAGGAATTTTAACAGTATTTCCTATAATATTTTTTCTTCTATTTGTTTTATTTTAGCTAGAATAAAGACAGGTTTAAATATTTTGAAACCAATTTAAGGTCAATATTATTAGCCCCCTTAAGCATTATATATTTTTGATTGTCTGCAGAATAAACTAGCGTTATAATGACTTGCCTTATTACCTCAATTAAGCCTTTGAACTGCACTTTAATCTGAATGCTTGTATTTTGAAAAATATCTAGTAAAATATTATGTGCTGTCATTATAGCAAAGACAAAAAGAAATCAGTAATTAGAAATGAGATATCAAAACTATTATGTTCAGAAATAAGTTAATAAAATATTCTTTCCATGAAACAGAAATTGGGCAGGAAAAGGTTTGCTTATATTCAAGAGGGCTAATAATTCTGACTTCAACTGTATACATACAGTTATTTTCCACCCTGCAAAGGAAAGAAATAAATACAATAGAATAAAAATATACAACAAACTGTGCTTTAAGCATCTTCACTGTAAGAAAAACACATTAGCTACAGCAGTCCTTCAGTCAAGAGCAGCGAGGGTTTTCTCGTTATGTTTGTTTAATAATGTTAAAAACAGGCGGCAGAAGGATTATAGCGCGCTGTCTCTTTAATGGTTTCTCTTTCACGTCTTTTAATCCTCAACTCGTTTGTTTATTACACAAATGAGGGTTAATGTAAATAATCACTAAACACCGCGTTTTGACACCTATTTGACCATTAAAGCGCTCACGTTAAGATGACTTTAGATGTCTGCGCTCCTCTGCTCGTCTCAGTGTGTGAATGAGAGTGAATGCTGACCGGCCGCATGCTTCTGACTGCATGATCGTGCTGCACACACACATAAGCTCTTTCGCGCTTTTAAGAGCAACACGTTTACAACTGTGGCGAAATATGATGCAATAATCAATTATCTCGATTAATGCTTTTTATAATCGTTTGAAACCGAAATCTAAATCGGATTTTCGATTAATTGCAAAGCCCCTTATAATAGTGGACCATTTTTATGCCTTTTTCTACCTCAATACTTATCCTCTCCCGCGCCCCCCCTGTGAACTCTGGCGCCCCCCTTAGGGGGGCGCGGACCCCAGGTTGGGAACCACTGCTCTAGAGGATGAGCATTTGACTTCTGCTTGTCTGCCATGTTAACACACATAGACACGAGTAGAGATCCGGACACACCAGCCTATTGTGAACATTAAGTTGTAGCCTCTCTGGACAACATTTCTCTTCTTTTTTAATTTAATTTTTATATATATTTTTTAACTTTGAAAGCTAGTTAAAATCATGGTGGTCACTAAGCCAAAAGAAAATGAATGAATGAGTGAATGAAGCTGCTTAAAATGCACTTGCCACTTTCTATGCACAATTAGCGTTACTATTACTATTGTTGCTGTCTTTTACTTTTTTTTTTTCCAATTCCTTATTATTATATTTTAAGTAACATGTACATACACATTTCCATGTGTCAGATCCAACACAAACCAACAAACAAACAAATGAACAAACAAAACAAAAACAAAACAAAAGGCTTCTCAGTATTTTACATCACCTCTATTACTAATCTTCTAGTAAAACATTTCCAAATCCACCACCTTTTAAAAACAGCGTAAAAGGTCCCCAAACTCTATCAAAAATTATATATCTTTGTCTTATCATATAAGTTATTTTTTCCATTTTCATGTTTGTTACCATCTCTTTCAGCCAACAGCCTATAGTTCGTGCACATATACTTTTCCAATTTAAAGAAATAAGCCGTATCGCTTGTAGAATACATATATTCAAAAATATTTGCTCCATCTTTTTTAACTTGATCTCCTTGGGGTATAAATTAAATAAAAAAATGAAGTAGACATAGGTATATTAACCTCAAGAATATTTTCTATAATTTCTTTCATACATTTCCAAAAGTTCTGTATTCCTTTACATTCCCAGTGATACAACGTTCCTTTAATGGTCCCTGCATCTCAAGCAAGTATCTGGAATATTTTCATTATATTTATGCAATAACACTGGAGTTATGTAAATCCTCATCAACCATTTATATTGTAACAGTTTCAGACGAGTGTTCATTGTTAATGATTGAGCTTCCTCGCACATCTTCATCCAGTCCTCTGTAGAAATATCCTCCTCAAGATCTCCAAGCTTACAATTTACAACGCTGACACCAGCATCTTGTGTAATGCAGAAATTAAACCTTCACTAAAATTTTATTATTACGTTTTCAAAAAATAGAGAATGATGGCATATCTAGAGAATAATTTTGTGATTTAAAGATAAAATCTCGTATTTGTAAATACTTAAAGAAATGTTTTGCAGGAATATTATATTTACTAACAATTTCCTCGAATGACATTAGAATATTGTTAACATACAAGTCTGCTGTCTTTTACTTTTTTGCTTTTTTTCTCCTCTTGAAAAAAATAAAAGACTTTTCAAAATAAAAGATCGTACAGACTTAGACAATAAACAAAATGGAAATAATTAATGATTTCTTGCGCAGCCCGGTACCAATTGATCCACGAACCGGTGGTTGAGGACCACTGGGCTAGGGGATAAAATGAACTAAGGTAACATGATCATTATGCTAATTGTCCACTGCTAAGAATTTTTTTAAATATAACGCGACCCCCCCATAAAGCTTGCTGAGGTCCCCTTGTGGGTCGGGACCCCCCTGTCGGGAGCTGCTGACTTACTGTACCTTTGTGACTAGCGGGAATAAGTCATGGCAAGTGCAGTGATAACGTCTGCTAGTCTCCTCCAAAAACAGCTTCTGCAGACATCGCATGATCGCATGATTTTTGCGGCAGTTAGACGCGAGTTGATTTGTGTACATCCAAAACCAAAAGATTCAGTAAAAGCAAAACGACCGTGATGTGCAAAGTCTTTCAGTTTTGACGCTTTGCTTTCATGTTCGTCACCTAGCAACAGCCGTACACAACACAGCAGCTCGATGATGCAGGCGTACCAGGGTTCAGAAGGAAAAAAGAAGGTGTGAACACAAACCAACCGAGAAGGTGGCAAAGGGGGACAATCAAACTTGGGTATGGTTCAGGCAATTGAACTAAGTGTGAAAGCACCCTAAATGAGGCAGGTGTAAAAACACATTTAGTTTGGTGCTTCAGCAACAATATTCTTAACCAAGTCCCTATTACTGATAGCTTGATAAATTACTGTCAATTTACTTTTCTTGAAATGTTTAACTAATAACTAGTTAGTTCAAATCAAACCAATGCAATCCAAAGCTAAGCTAAACCAATCAGTTAATATAAATACAACTGAAGGTTAGACGATCCAAAAATTATTTCATTTAATAATAACAATAATAAAAAAACTGTTATGAATAATGTAATTACTGTAATCACAAAACTGAAGCTTCATTATTCCATTCTCCAGTTACATGATCCTTCAGATGCTGATTTGGTACTCAAACAGTTTTTATCTTTATCAGTGTAGAAATAGTTAATCAGAAACTATTGTATAATTGAATGTTGGGAGCACCAAAAATGATTTGATTTAATTTAATGGCTATTATATGACACTTGCAAATGTACCAGCAGTGTAAAACGTCTATAAATAAAGTGAGGCAAGCTGCTGAGTACTAAATAGGCACTTAGATTTAAACATGAGGGTTATCACTATGTCATCAAAACCATGAGGACTTCTAACTGGCCCACTTTTGCACCTTTACTTTCCATGATCTGCTGTGGTTGGAATAGTGGCAGAGATTTGCATTATTTTTTTTTTCATATATATTCCAATAGAGTGAGGAAAAACCTTGTATTTTTCAACCAAATGATGTAATGGAGTTTAAACGTCCTCCACGATCCCAGAAGGAACAAAGAAACAACCCCCTACACTTCTAAACACACACACACACCTCAGCATCGTGTCACGTGTCTCCTACCACCAACCTGTAATTATGTGGCCGGCATGTCATGGACTTTCTGCTCATGGTGAAGCCGCATGTGTAAGAGCCATTAACAGAGGGATGGAAAGTGCCTCTCCATGCAGAATACTAATATGCTAATTTATCGTTGGCAAAACGGAATGTTTTTCTTTAGCAGCCTGCCATCACACACGCACACACACAAAACAATTTACTCTCACTGACTAAAGAGTGGCAAGGGCGAGTGCGAACGAGAAGAGGAGACAATGATTGACAATTGGGAGCTTCTGGCATGCAGGAACTGAGAGACAAAAAAAGAAAAAATGAGAGAGAGCGAGGTCAGGAGGAAGTGATGCGTTCAACCCAGGCTCATTCTAATTATGTACCTCTATATACATTTCTGGAGAGAGCAAAATATGTCCCAGGAGCTACGTTTTTTTTGCAGTTTTTGTTTTTGCGAATCTGCCAAAAAACGCTGTGTACACTTTTTCAGATCTCAAATTTCTCTCTCCATTGCCATTCACGCATGCTGTTCTTGCGTAAATCCACTATAGGCCGCTGTTGACTAACTGACTGACTGACCAACCACCCCCACCCCCTTCCCCCCTTCCATAAACCCAACCAATAGTATTTTAAAAAGCACAGATTGACCCATCCACTCCCTTCCCTAAACCCAACCAAGAGTGTTTTGAAAAAAAAAAAACACCAGAAAAAGCCTAATTTTTACCACCATTTCAGATTTTACCACATTCTCACCCTGTTATTGTCATGCTCTTCAAATAGCAGTAAAACAATAGCGAAGGATCCAAGATGCAAGTGAAACTTTATAGACCGGAGGTCAACAATAATAGTGCAAATTGTCAAAAAATATACAAAAAAGAAAACAGAAAACGTAACAAGACACAGTCGATATCGTCGAGAAGCCAGACTATAAACCAGACATCAGTCCAGAAAAGAGTCCACGCAAATCCGCACATAACTCAGAGTAAAGTAACTAACAAGGATAAACTGACAGACAAACAACCACCGCCCAGATAAAGCAGCAATAACAGGCCTTAGCTGGACGGCTAATCAGCAGAGCTAATTGATAAGCAATAACCCACGTGACCACAACCACACCTGAGAAAACACAACATAACCATGTGACCATGCAGACAACCAGAAGTGCGCACACAGCTACAACCGTGACAGTTATTTGCTTATTTATTTTATTTTTTGCCTTTTGTTTTTGTCTTATTTTCTTTCTGGAACTGTTATCCGCCGACTCAGACCCTGCCATTGGGTCAATTATGCTATGCATCTCAAGTCCGCAGATTTACGTGCAGAGCAAACTGTGGAAAACAGCGGAAAAGCCGTCCACATGCAGGTAAATGGTCAGCTGGTAAGCGAGGGGTCATACCGCCCCATAGCGTTTGTTTAAAAGTCGAAATGCAGCCATACGTATTCCTGGCTACATAATGCTCAATCTTCAGAAATGTATATAGGGCTACGTTTTCAAAATAAGCCCATGTTGGATGTGTTGGTCTGAGCATGCTGATGGAGCAAAAGCCCATCAACAGAGTTTAAATGCATTTATACAATTCCATTTCATATCATTGATGGTAAAACATATTTTTCAAATAATGATTTATGTATTAAATGTTTATAAAAACATTTATACAATTAAAAACATTTATCTTATTTATTATTTATAATTAACTACAGTAAAAACTGGTTTGTACTGTACAATGAATTTAGCATTATTATCCTGGTAAAGAAAGCATATTAAAGTAAGTTCCTTTTTATCTAAAGCCAGTCCTGCACCATTGAAGAACGCAAAATATGGCCTCATATGGGTCACAGGTTTTAAACCTGAAACGGAATGAAATCAGTAACACACAAATAAACACACATGATCTAACTGAGTATTTTCAAAACCACACTTTTTTCTACATGGTTTCAATGTTTGTCCACACGAAAACAGAGTATAGGGAGACTGAACACAAAATTTTCTGAAAACTCCAGCCAAGGTGAAGATTTGTCACATTTGTTGCCTTATGTTGTCAGCTTGCACAGTTTTCTACTTTCTGAATAGGCAATATGGCTGGGTTCATACCAATCATGCAAGACACAAATTTCCCACGTTTGTGGCAAACATATAGTGCATTCCGAATTGTTCGAACATTTGAGAGGGGTTCAAACAAGAACAAGAACATCATGATTTTTTACAAATTATGATGATTTTTAAAAAAAATAATAATAACTACACATTAGATAACTGCCCAACATCATGATGTCTCAACATGAGTGTATTATTCAAATGAAATTATTATTATTTTATTAATTAGCTAGCAAATTACTATTTTACAATACTGTGCATAGGACAAAATGATTTAATGGTACATACACTCACCGGCCACTTTATTAGGTACACCTATCCAACTGCTCGTTAACGCTAATTTCTAGTCAGCCAATCACATGGCAGCAACTCAATGCATTTAGGCCGGTAGACATGGTCAAGACGATCTGCTGCAGTTCAACATCAGAATGGGGTAGAAAGGGGATTTAGCGGACTTTGAACGTGGCATAGTTGTTGGTGCCAGATACGCTGGTCTGAGTATTTTAAAAACTGCTAATCTGCTGGGATTTTCATGCACAACCATCTCTAGGATTTACAGAGAATGGTCCAAAAAAGAAAAAAAATACAGTGAGCGGCAGTTTTCTGGTCATAGGAGAATGTCCAGACTGGTTCAAGCTAATAGAAAGGCAACAGTAACTAAAATAACCACTCATTACAACCGAGATATGCAGATAGTGCATCTGTAAATGCACAACACATCCAACCTTGAGGTGGATGGGCTACAGCAGCAGAAGACCACACCGGGTGCCACTAAAGTCAGCTAAGAACCGGAAATGGCGGCTACAATTCGCACAGGCTCATCAAAATTGGACAATAGAAGATTGGGAAAATGTTAACGGTCTGATGAGTTTCGATTTCTGCTATGATATTCGAAAGGTAGGGTCAGATTTTGGCATCAACAACATAAAAGCATGGATCCATCCTGCCTTGGTGTGGAAGATATTTTCTTGGCACACTATGAGCCCATTAGTACCAATTGAGCATTTTGTCCAGGCCACAGCCTACCTGAGTATTGTTGCTGACCATGGCCATTTATGACCACAGTGTACCCATCTTCTGATGGCTACTTTCAACAGGATAATACGCCATATCATAAAGTGTGAATCATCTCAGACTGATTTCTTGAACATGACAATGAGTTCACTGTACTCAAATGGCCTCCACAGTCACCAGATCTTAATCCAATGGGCCACGTTTTTTTTTTTTTTTGCATCATGGATGTGCAGCCGACAAATCTGCAGCAACTGGACCAAAATCTCAGAGGAATATTTCCAGTACCTTGTTGAAGCTATGCCACAAAAGGATTAAGGCAGATCTAAAAGAAAAAAAAGGTACTAGTAAAAAGTTTATTAGGTGTACCTAATAAAGTGACCGGTGAGTGTACATTGTGCATAACGTTTCAGTGGCTGAAATGTCAAAATATCAACATTAATAATCAATAATATTAATCACTATTAACATTAAATAAAAACAATAATAATTCAAAAAGTTTGCTTAGAAAGAACTACAATATGAAATTTTATGTCTGACAATTTTTTTTCTTTTCTTTTTTCTGAACTTATTAATAAATCAGTTGATCTTTTTCAACTAGGCCAGTTTCACAACAGCAGGGAAAAATGATCAGTGAGTCTGTTTTTCACACACATACTTTGATTGGCTTTAGAAGCATTTGAGTCATGCAGACTATTTTATTAAACTTTTGTTTTGCTTTAGTGTCATTTTGTTTTTGTTTTTTACCTAAAAGCTTAAGTGTAAAAATGTTTTTTATTATTTAGAAGAAAAAAAAACAATCAAAACCACTTCTGTTGCTTTGAAATAGTTTGGAACAAAACAAGTATGGGTAAAAGATGGCAGAATTATGGTTTGCTAAAATTTTTTTTCTTTATTATTTGCACCTTAATCAACCCAAATCTTTTGAATAATCAAAAAACAGGGTACTTTAACATTTACACAACAATGTACTATACAGCTTCCTTTGAGTTTTCAAAAAGTTACACTTAAAGGCAACATCACTGTCAGAATAAACCCTCTTCACACAAATCTGTGAAAATAACCAAAAACACTGTAGGCAATGTCACTTTGTCAAAAAAAATACAATGCACCTGTTCAAAACCACTGGAAAACCATTAGAATCCAGTCAATTTAGTAGTCAGAGCCAACATTAATAGAGCTGTTCAAACACACTTGAACACTGAGAGAGGACAACTGCTGAGCACTGTTGAGTCCTGCCCCATTCTTGGCAGAAACTGAAGAAAAAGCAACAAATTCAGCCGTATTAATGACACAGAACATGAATACATGTATAAGTGCCAAGCCTTTTGATTTAAAGAAGATTCATTGGAGGAATCTTCATTTAAAGGGTTAGTTCACCAAAAAATGAAATAAGTATGTTATTAATTACTCACTCTCAAGCTGTTTCAAACCACTGAGACCTTCGTTTGTCTTTTAAATACATACTAAGATATTTTAGATAAAAGTGGAGTGTATTATTGTAACACAAAAAGTATGCTATGTTGATATACCGGCAGCTGTATCCATCTAGATTTTACCTTTTGACAGCCAATCGGAATGGATAATAATCATTTTGAGGCTTTTGATTGGCCAACATGACTACGTTTGGGATTATATTGCCATCTCTTGCTCTGGCATGTTCTTGACATCACTTATTTACATGCATGCTGAGTGGTAGGGCCGCACGATTCATCGGAAAAAGATTGTGATTTCGATTTGACCCTGATCTTTATCCAGCATCTTTACGATTCAACCAACTATATTTTCAAGGTCAGTAGAGAAGCATAAAGGCGTTCGCACAAGTCTTCACATTTTTTTATATACGTATCTCAGCAATGTGGACACTTCAACTCAACTACAATATGAATGTCTTTAATTTGTCTTATCTTTTGCCTTTTATATGAAAAACAGGGTTCAAGTTTGACTTTCTATCAAGAGATTACAAGTTACATCAGTTTTTGTATTCCCATCTCCTTCACTTTCCTTACAGATAATTTTGACAGAATAAAATGTTCTGTATTGCACCCCAGCAATATTTTTTTGAAAAAGCATCGTAAACACAACTTTTGTTGTAACCAGTATTAAAACAAATATAGTGAATTATGCGTAAACAAACTTTTTATGTACTGCAATATTACCTTTAGCACCTGTAACTTCTCAACATCTTTGTGAAATCTCTGTGTAAGATGTATACCTGAATGCATTGTCCAATATTGTTGCCATCAACTTATTTACTCCAACGACTACACAAAAAGTTAATAATGGGTAATTCATGTATTAATATTTGACATCTTAAATATAATACTTACAATATATATACAATTATAAAATTAATAATGTTAAGATACAAAAACACATTAATCTGCTCTGGTCATGTTAATGTCTGCAGTAACCATGTGATTGTATTAACTTAACAAAGACTTAATAACCTCCTGTTTTTGCCGGCCAGTGTGAAAGATAATTTTTCAGCTCAAAACTGGATCAAAAATTCAACAAGCTGCTGCCATGGCATGTCCACAACCGAAGACTTGATTCAGATCAGTTTAGAGAGCGATCCCAATCCTGTCGTGGACCGCTAGCTATACTTCATACAGCTTAAATTATTAATAATTATTAAATACTAAAAGGTCAGCTTTTTTACATAAGATAAAACCTAGTGTATTTGTTCAAATGAATGACACTGCTTTGCTTTTAAAGATCTCCTCATGTACATTTATTTGGCAAAAACACTATTTATTTCATACATTTTCAATGCGCTCTTAAAATTCTTTACTGTGCACCAAAATTTGTCTACTTAGGAGCGCATGTGCTCCTGAAAAACGTAAGCATCAAGCCCTGAAAGGCTATGTAAATTTACTTTTTATAGTGACAAATAAGTTCTTTTCATTGCCTTTAAAGTGAAATAACTGAACACAAACATAGGAGGCTGAGAAAAATGTTCATTTAAGGAGAACATTTCAGATGGCATTTACAGTATTTTGCATCAGAACTCTTCATTTATTTATATTATTATTTAGTTTATATTAAAAACTAAATATTATTATTATTAATAATATTATATTAATAATATTATTATGAAATTCAGCTTATTTCATGCACAGCAGGAGAGGTGAAATTTTAAAATAATCTAATAATAACAAATTAAACCATGATAACTCTATTTTAGCCAAAAAGCCTGATAGACTAATTGTTGTGCAATGAAAAATAGCTTTACTAACAGATATCAAACACGCATGGACAGCGCTTTTACATAAATCATAAAAAAAGAGCAGCCAGAAAAGGAAAACCGCTGTAAACAGGCGACGCAGTGGCGCAGTAGGTAGTCCTGTCGCCTCACACCAGGAAAGTCGCTGGTTGAGCCTCGGCTGGGTCAGTTGGGGTTTCTGTGTGAAGTTTGCATGTTCTCCCTGCGTTCGTGTGGGTTTCCTCCGGGTGCTCCAGTTTCCCGCACAGTCCAAAGACATGCAGTACAGGTGAATTAGGTAGGCTAAATTGTCCATAGTGTATAAGTGTGTGTGAATGAGCGTGTGTGTGGATGGATGTTTCCCAGAGATGGGTTGCGGCTGAAATTCTGCTGTAGCGACCCCGGATTAATAAAGGGACTAAGCCGAAAAGAAAATGAATGAATGAATTACCTCTGGAAGCACCCACAATCTTCACCAGCACTGCAGTGTCTTTCTATGCAGACGCTTTTTCCTGTGTTGTACATCTCAAATAACAAACTCGCAAAAGGTACGAGCAGGTTTCGTATTACTTATACATGCTTATAACCCAAATATATATGAAAGAAACTTGTCAGACTTTATTTTAGAGAGCAGGCGTGAGGTTCAGCTGTGGGCTCTTCATGTTCTGCCAGATTCATACAGCCGGCTCTCATGTTCTCTGACTGACTGTTTACACATCTGAAAAGTGCATGCTTGAAGGGACACTTCCTGGTGATGTGAAGCCGATCCGTGAATCACAGCGCATTATGTTAGCTGACCAATCAGAGCATCTTGAGGGCGGACTTTCAGAGGAACTAGGAAATATGAAATGTTTTCATGTTAGCTGAGTAGCTGTATATAATCAAAGACATAATGTGATTTTCTACAAATAAGCACACACACTGCTTTGCATCTTATAAACACAACCAAGCCTTAAAAAAACACGGTGGACCGCCTCTTTGAGTAATGTGCACATAGTCCATATTTTGACAATTTCTTTGACTAAACTGCATTGTTGTAGTTTACACAAAGATGACGAGGTTAAACTTGCACTTTGAATCACACTTTCAAAGGTCTGCATTTTCAGGTTTCCCAAATGCTTACATGGCATATAAATGAACGGTCAAAAAACAGTTTCATTTTCCTGGTGTTATGTAAACATACCCTTGGTATTCAAGACTTACCCTGCTAATTATATCAGCAACAAGTCATGAAAAGTCTAACAGCACTGTTTTCAGACAACTAACCACACACATAAACGTACGCACACTCAAGAGTCATATCATGAGATCTAGCGGCGTGAACTTTCCTGCTCCAATCTCCTCCACCCCATTAACATGGATCACAGCTTTTCTCACAGAGTCGAAGTGCGGCACGCTAATCCAATCCAGAGCAATTAAAACCTAAGAGTTGGATTATACAGATCCCCCTGTTCAGTCTGACCTACAGGACCTGAGAGAAAGCACCTAGCATACCGTAACGCTCTCTGCGAAGTGCTGACCGAGTTTCTCTCTCCATCACAGGCCTCACCGGAGAGTCGGCTAATTAACGTCATAATAAAAGTGCCTAGCCTGGCACTTTATGAGCCCTTCCAGGATGCGGAGCAGAACAAACAACCTGACTATGCGTGTGTGTGAAGTATATTCATGTGGAGGGGGTATTGATCTTACAATGTCAGATTCAATAAGAGCTCGATGTATGAGCAGCAGGCTCACACATCAGAAGTGCACCATGACCCTCCTCTCATCCATGTCTTCATTGGAACTCTTGTTCCCAGGAGAGAACAGACAGGAGACGTGGGCATTAGTGCACTGGCATAGGAACTGTTTGTCTCCGGCTTTGACTGGAAAGGGCCAAACAGACCGGCTAAGCTTTTGAAGTGTACGTGACACATGGGAGAGAAACAGGAGGATGCACACCAGCGCCCACACACACACACATACGCATACACACACATACACACACACTCATTCACTAGAACAACTGCAAACACACACACCAGAACACGCCTGCACACACACACACACACACACACACACACACACACACACACACACACACACACACACTACAATGAGTGCAATAACACACCCACATTCACACACCAGAACATCTGCACACGCAAACATGCAAATACACATACATATATGCACACACACACACACACACACCAGAACACACACACACACACACACACCAGAACACCCGCAGACACAAACATGCAAACACAAACACACGCATACACACACTCAGTATAATGAGTGTGAACACACACACACCAGAACACCTGCACACACATATGCATATACACACACACTCACTAGAATGAGTAAAAACACACCCACACCCACTAAACAGAACACCCGCACACACAAACATGCAAACACACACACACTTTAATGAGTGCAAACACACACACACACACACACACACACACACACACCAGAACACCCGCACACACAAACATGCAAATATACATACATGCTCGCACAAACACACTGGAATGAGTGCGAACACACTAGCCCACTCACCAAAATACAAGCACACGCACAAGCATTTACACACACACACACACACACACACACACACACTAACTCACTCACTCACTACAATACATGTGAACACACATACTTGACACACTTGAACACCAGCACACAAGAAATTCCAAACACATATACACACACACACACACACACACACACACACACACACACACACATACACACACACATACACACACACACACACTAGAATGAGTGTAAACAAATAAGCACCCACACACCACGACACCCTTATACACAATCATGCAAATACACACACATGCACACACGCACGTACACACACACACACACAATGGCTAAAGAACATCCTGTGCCACCTGGAAAATTAGGTCTCAGAGGTAGTAGACTGGAACAGGAAATGACATTTAGACAGGAAGTTGATGTTCTTTTTTTTTTTTTTTTGCATCTCATTCAGTGTTTTTCCTTTCTGGACTGAAGCAAGAACACATTAAAGGGCACCTATTTCAACTCTTTCTCAATATTTAAGATGAGTCTTTTGAGTGTCCAGAATGTGTCTGTAAAGTTTCAGCTCAAAACACCCATCAGATTATTTATTATAGCTTTCAGAATACTAAAATTTTCTGCTCTGAACACAATGTAGCTGTTTTTATAGCATGTGCCTTTAATGCTAGCTCTTCCCAGCCCACCATTCCCAGTCAGAGTGTGCCTCAATCTCCGCCTCAGCTGCTCCAGATAAGCAGCACAGTGACAGACATGAAGGAAGATCTCACGTAACGTTTGTGAGAAATACTAGACTTTCGATGAGTCACAAACAATGTCGTTACAAAATTCACGCATGCACGCACACACACACACAGCACCATGTGCATTTAACTTTGCAGTTTCTGCACGGTAAATGTGACAATCTACAGGTTAATATCCAAAGATGTATGAATATCCGCTATGTTCATGTACAAAGTAAAACCCGACTAAACATCCACAAACCGGGATTGAAGCGTCTTCTTTTATATTTGTATTGACATGCAGCTGTGGTTATAAAGACGGTAAAATCGCTATAATGTATTTCAAACATGCACTGTTTAAAAACGTTTTAAACTTGTGAAACTCATTGTTGATCACATTTGATGATGACTGATGATCACAGAGAGCTGAACAGATCTTTTAATCCTGGTTGCGTTGTGCATGTCTTGTCTTATTGTTATGGTTATACACGTTACTACAGACACATGTTAAGACGCAGCTGTCAATCAATTCGGTGACCAGGGAAACATTACTCCTACGTCACGTTGCGGTGGGCCTCAAAATGGGAGGGATTTGGATCCTATTTTTACGTCAGGAAAAAAAAAAAACTTATTGTGGGTTTTTTTTTTAGCACCCCAATGTGACTGTGGACACAGTATACCTACACACTAGTGATGCGCGGATGGCGATTGTATCCGCGGGCGCTGCCGGTAATCCGCTGGTCGGGCAGGTCGGGTAATAAAAACATACATTATAATTAATTGCGGGTCCGTTGTGGGTGGATGTAGCAGGACATGGCAGTGGACCAGCGAAAAAAGCAGAGAGTGGGCTTTGCAGAATGGGAAGATGAGACGCCCAAAATAATGGATGAAGTGCAAGAGTTCAAACTTTTAGTTAGAGGAGTCATCAGAGGAAAATCTACTTTTGTTCTGGGAGAAACAAGATCACATATTTCCACAACTGCAGCACCTTGTGAGGAAATCTTGTTCATTCCTACAAGAGGTGAAAGCGAACGCTCATTCAGTGCAGCTGGCCACGTTTTGGAGGCGAGGCGGAATCGCCTGAATCCAGGCACAGTAGATGCTGTTTTGTTTTTGCACAGTGCAAAGAAAATGGCAAAGTAAACTTAACATCCATCTATATTGTATCCACCAGTCCATTCACCCACCCATCTTTAACCTGCCGATTCTGCTGCACCCAATCCGGTCTATGAAAGCAATTCTATGCCAAAAATAATCGAGTGCACTGGTGATGTTTACACGTGAGAAGTGAAACGTAAGAAGATTACAGACCCACACGTGAGAAAACTAGTGCTCGGGTACACTGAACTGATCCACTGCGAGGAAATGGGCGCTCATGAGCTCATTGTAAACCTTTGTGCACGCATCTCATCATCCAACATTGCGAGCGAGGTTATGCCTCACAGCACGCACAATCAGTTCTCTCACCCGCACACTGGCTTTGGGTCTCGGGGTGAGATTTGGTTTAATTGTTATCCCTAACGTTATTGGTTAGCCTCCATTTCCAGAAGTTAGGCAGGATTGGACACAGGTTAAAAGATTACGCCGATAAATAAAGAATTATATATTAGAACTGGGATCTGGGAAGGAACCAGCACATCTTTGGGCTCTGTTTTGATGATCCAGGCACAAATTGCAAAGCACAGAGTGCAAAAGCATTAGGGGCGTGTCCGAATGCGCTTTTGCTATTTTAAGGAAGGAAAAATCCGCTTTGCGCCTAGGCGCATGGTCTAACAGGGTTGAGCTCATTCTCTTAATGTTTTATATGTATGTTTAGAGAATGAACCAATCAGGGTCTCATATACCATTCCCTTTAAGAGTCAGTTGAGTCGCACCATAGCGCATTTACTATTTACATGACGGACATTGTACGTCGAAAAACTGAGCGTCTCACTAGCAAGAATGAGAGATGAGCCTCCTAATTGTTTACTTTCGCTTTCCCTCTCGTGGAGAAGGAAACGCGTTGTACGCACAGACATCCATCAGCCTATACATAATTAAGTTAGTTTATTAAGCCCAAAGATTTGTTTCAAATCTATTTCTAAATTCAGTTCTAATTTCCAGCAAACGAATAAATTAACAATAATAACGAAGTGTTTAAAAAAACTGAGTTCTATCCAAATACACTATATATGCTGTTTCCCATATAGTCTAAAACCTGACAGGTGGGCAAATCATCTCTGGACGTTAGACCAGCTTTAATCTGGTCTATTGTGCAGCCTATTATAGTTCCTCGAAATAGCAATGTAAATTTTTACACCAGAACACCTATGGGTGCACATATGAGCACAAATGCATTTGCTATTTAAACAGAGTGCTGGAAAATGTCAAAATGACTCTTGCGCTGAGCTGAAACTAGCAAAGAACAATTGTGTCGCACCTCGCGCAACTTTGCGCCAGGTGTATGATAGGGCCCTTTGTATGAGAGTCGGTTGCTCTAACAAAGAGACTAAGGTCCATGGCCTCTAGCATCTGTTGCTTCTTTAGAGTTCAGAGGAGTGAGGTTTACCTGCATAGCACTTCTCTAGCTGGCCTCTGTAACACTCGGGGTGAGTGTTATCTAAACCTCACTCACATCCCGGACGAGCCCCCACCTGTAACCCACCAATCCTCCAGCAGCAAACACGCTCTGAGCTGAGATCGAGCCGGTGATTCTTTGCATGGGAGTTGGTTGCTCTAACAAGGAGGCTAAAGACTATGGTGTCTGTCGCTAGAGCACTTTTAGAGGTCAGAGGAGTGAGGTTAACCTGCATAGCACTTCGCTAGCTCTCCTCCATTATTCACCCCCCTAAACCTCACTCCCATCCTGGACAAGCCCCCACATGTAACCCGCGGAGTCTATTGCACCAAACCTGATCTGAGCTGGGATCAAACCAGCAATTCTTTGCATGGGAATCGGTTGCTCTAACAAGGAGGCGAAAGAAAATTTTAAAATAAATCTATCTATCTATCTATCTATCTATCTATCTATCTATCTATCTATCTATCTATCTATCTATCTATCTATCTATCTATCTATCTATCTATCTATCTATCTATCTATCTATCTATCTATCCATCCATCCGTCTATCCGTCTATCCATCTGTCTATCTGTCTGTCTGTCTGTCGAATCTGAAACGTACAATTATCCAAGGAGCAGATAATTTTTTGCATCTCGTTCAGTATTTTTCAGCCTTTTTAAGTCGATTGCGACTAAACATAAACTTGAGGCTTTTAGGAGAATAAAGGCAGTGAGAGTGCTCTTAGAGGAACGCACATGCTGTAATTGGGCAGAAGTTAAACTTGACGCAGCGTGCTGAGAGCCTGCCACCACCGCTACATTAACTAAGCGTCATGCGTTCAGACGGAGAGAGAATGGGAGAACGAGAAAGGGCGAGAGGAGGAGGCTGAGAGGGAATATTCATGCCATGAAACAGAAAACTTGATCAATGGCTCCCCCAGTCACCTCGTTAATGAAGAGAGAAGCTTTTATTAGATATGTGTGAAATATTTATAAGATGAATATTTTAAAGGCCCACTCTTAGCCAAGGAGAGAGAAAAGACAGACAGAGAGATTTTTTTATTTATTTTAAAGTCCAGGAATAATTAAATTGTACAAGTTAATTCACTGATTTTTTTTTTTTTTTTTGCTTTGGTAATCTTCAATTAAATATTTGGTAATATTCAATTTCCATTTTCAATTTTTCCTTTTTTTTAGTGTTTCCCAACATATAATTGAACATTTTACAAACATTCTTCCTATTTTCCCCAACATTACAACATTTCTCCAAACAAATCAAACACCTTTGTTCACATCTAAGAAAACAATATAAATAAATAAATAAATAAATAATTGTCTCTTTATAATAACAAAAAGTACACAAAACACTCACTGTAATAATACCATGACCTATTCTCCATATTTCAACTTTTACTTCCAAATATTTCCTCCAACGTATATCAATCCCATTAAATGTTCCTTAATCTTCAAACAAATCCTTAAAACAAAAAGAGTAAACTAAATTTCTTCAAACAGAATTAGAAATAGATTGCTTTGTTCTATATCATTTTTTGTTATTTTTAGCTTGTCCCAACAAATAATTAAAATTTTTACAAACTTTCCTCTTATTTTTCCCCTAATTTTCACTTCACAAATAAAACGCATATCAGACAAAAAGGACACTAAGCACTCACTGCAACAATACCTTGGACCTTTCTCCAATAATCTTCCCATTTGGCATTATTTCAACTTCTTCCAAATATTTCCTCAAAGGTATATCAATCCCATTAAATGTTCCCCAACGTTCAATCCCTTAAAACAAAAAGAATAGACTAATTTACCCTGTACAGAAGAGTAAACAGTAAGTTCGCTGTTTTACAAACATTCTTCCTGTTTTTTTCCCAATTTTCACTCCAAAAATAATTCATTTAGCAAACTAAATAATGAAAATGATGGTTCACATGTAAGAAAACAAAATCAAATGATCTCTTTACAATTACAAAAAGAACACAAAACATTCACTGCAACAAACCTATCTACATTAAACTTCCCCTAATGGCATTATTTCAACTTTTACTTCCAAGTATTTCCTGCAAAGTTTATCAATCTTTTTTTTAAATCTGTTCTTTTTGTTTAATCCCTTAAAACAAAAAGATTAGACTAATTTATCTTGTACAGAATTAAAAATAGTCTTGTGAATTTATTCATTTCAAAATAGTTACATGGACATCATTTTTAAAAACCCAAGATGAAAATGAAAAGCCCTCTTTGTCTATTTTTGGTCTCACACTTGTTCTCTGAAAAAAAAAAAAATCTGTGAGAGAGAGATTTAATGAGAGACCGAACAAAAATATGAGTTAAAAAAAGCCAAACACTCGTATATTCTCACTCCTTTAACTGACATTCAGCCTAAAGCAGTGTTTGGTGACATCAGCCGAAATCTTTCACACCTTCACACTGCGCTCTTATTCTTCTCCTATTCCTTTTTCTTGGCTGTAAAACACCGGCTAACCCTCATCTGCTGGGATCACTCTGAATAAATTAAATTAAACCTCCTCTACGGCTAGAATACATTACATTAACTCAGTACAGGAATGAGACGAAGTGCTTTTGCTCAGAGGCAAAGTGCACCGCAAGGCACTTGATGGAGTGCTTTAGAGCGGAGACTGTATCAGTATTGATGATGTAGCTAAAGCAGGAAGAGACGGATGCCTGATTTCCATTGTGCCCTCTTTTTAGAAGTATAGAAAGATATGCCATTTTGCATAACTTTGATTCCCCAGCTGGTGATTCAGATGTCTACGTCTGCATTGATATTACAGAGGCCACAAATGAAGCACTTTGAATCTAACAAACATACCCAGCAAGATTCTCTTAAATCGACACTTCTGCACTTTTCTTTGTAATTGTCATTCTACATCCAGTACACTGTAAAAATCATATCTGTTAATAGGTTATGTGATTCTCAAGTGTTTTCTGTTTATTTTTGCTCTGTCCACTTTTGATGTTGAAAAATCAGCTCTATAGTCTTTTGCGACACAGGCTCATTGTAAATATCTATCAATGTCTAGATTTCTGGAGATGGGGAGTTATGTAGTCAGAGGTACATCTGGTTGCCATTCATCTTTGAAACGAATGCTACGGAGTGGTATGATGCCGCGACGGCTTCAGTTCCTTTTGTGCTACAGCTGACTGCTTACCTCTGTGTGGATGACTTTTCCAGTGTTAGCAGTTTGCCCTGTAGATTGCCTTGTACGTCGGCAGACTTGGGACGAGGAGTGGAGTTGACCGCGACGGCGGGGTTCGAGTTCGACCAAGAACGTTTCCAGAAACAAGGTTAAAACAAAAGCACAACCACTGACCACTTACCTTAGTGTGGATGACTTTTCTGGTGTTATCAGTTTGTCCAGTAGATTGCCACATACGTCGACAGACTTGGGAAGCGGAGTTGAGTTGACTGCAACAACGAGGTCCGAGTCTGGCAAAACGTTTCCAGAAACCAGGTAAAAACAGAAACAAAACCGCTGACCAGGGCGAAGCAGTGGCGCAGTGGCTAGTGCTGCCACCTCACAGCAAGAAGGTCGCTGGTTCGAGCCTTGGCTCAGTTGGCGTTTCTGTGTGGAGTTTGCATGTTGTCCATGCGTTCGCGTGGGTTTCCTCCGGGTGCTCCAGTTTGCCGGTTTGGTAAATTTGGTAGGCTAAATTGTCCGTAGTGTATGAGTGTGTGTGGCATCCACTGCGTAAAAACTTGCTGGATAAGTTGCCGGTTCATTCCGCTGTGGCAACATCGGATTAATAAAGGGACTAAGCCGACAAAGAAATGATTGAATGAATGAAACCGCTGACCACTTACCTCATTGTGAAATAATTTTCCGATGTTATCAGTTTGCCCAGTAGATTGCTGCATATGTCGACAGACTTGGAATGCGGACGGAGTTGACTGTACGATGATGTTCGAGTCCAACGAAAAACGTTTCTTGAAACCAGGTATAAACAAAAGCAAAACCACTGACTACTTACCTCAGTGTGGATGAATTTCCCGGTGTTATCAGTTTGCCCAGTAGATTTCCACATACGTCAGCAGACTTGGGACGCAGAACGGAGTTGACTGCGACGACAGAAGAAAGTTTCCCGAAACAAGGTTAAAAAAAAAGCAAAAAATAAATAAAACAAATAAATAAAGAAAGCATGTAAACATGACATTGCTGCGACAGTTTTTCTTTTTCTACATCACTTTTAAAAACACTATTGGTTGGGTTTAGGGAAGGAGGTGGGTGAGTGGGTCATTGAGTCAGTCAACTGCAAGCTGGCCTGGTCTGCTGAAGATTATATTGCGCCCTCTGGTATATTTAAGTGAAAAGAGGACACGCAATATAGGAGAAGTTTGAGATAATCAAAAAGTGTACACAGCGGCTCCATTCAAACTTTTCAACATCAAAAGCTTTTAGAGGAAAGATCAACATCCCATAATGTAATGCAAAAGTCTAAATAAGTGAAAAAACATGAATCACAAAATACAGAAAACTGTCAATTGACAGATATTTATTTACAGTGTACAACAACAAATTTCTTTCTTTCTATAACAAATCTTTCGTATATACATTATCTACTTTTTCCATTGATTGATCCATATTTTTTTAACATTTAAGTCTTTTCATTCATGCATTTTTAGCTTAGCTTAGCATGGATTACTGAATCAGATTAGACCATTAGCATCTTACTCTCCTATTTAAAGCTCGACTCTTCTGTAGTTACATTGTGTACTTAGACTGAAGAAAAAAAATTAAAGTTTTTTTTTTTTTCTAGACTGATATATCTACCCAGCAGACACACAACGTCAATATATTTAGTTTGGCAGAATCTAAGGAAAATGTTATTTTGATGTGCAATAACAAAGTGAAATGATGTTGATATTTTGTTGATTTTAGGTTGTGTTGGAAAGTGAACAAATACAAACGTTGAGCCAACATCTTAAACAAACGTCATATTGAGGTCAAATACTGACATTTATTCATCAGTTATGGCAACCAAAATCCAACATTTGATAGACGTCATATTTGTAATGTCCATACAATGTCAAGCTGTAATAATATTAGACATTGATATTTGGTTGTTTTTAGGTTGCGTTATAAAGTAACCAAAATGCAACGTCTGTCCGAAGTTGGACATTGACATCGGGCTGAAGTTGGGTTCTGAGGTCAACCCGATTTTCATTTCCAAAAAAAATGCAATGTCCCACGGCGTTGGGGTACAATGTCAATCTTATGTCATCTTACCCTCATTTCAGTGTAATAATCAAGGTAGATTACTGCTGTACCATAGCTATAGTAGGCATGATCATTTTACACAGTGCCTGGATATCAGCTAACTTCTGTGTATTTTGGTTCAAATTGATATGGTTCAGAATCTGCACCAAAGTAAATATGCTCCAAATCATGTTCCATGGTTACAAGCCATGCTCCCTGTAGAAGTTGATGGTCACATTGGTTATACTGTCAGGAGCTAACTGATATTCACAATATTATTAAACCTGCTGGAGCCATGGTTACATTCGTTTTTGTTTCAACTTTTCATTATCCATTGGTCTTAGTACACAATGCAACTACAGAAGTGTCAAGCTTCAAATGGGAAAAATATCAAAACTCTCTGGTCAATTCTAATGCTAATGGTCTAATATGATTCAATGATCTATGCTAAGCTAAGCTAAAAGTGCTCCCGTCAGACCCAGAGATTATCTGAATGGTTTAAAAAGTGGTCAAACTTAATTTTTAACAACACAGGGATTGTAAAAATTACTTCCAAGGGTTGTAAAAACACCACTTTTTTAAAAGGGGTATTCACCTAAAATAACTCTCAAGTGAGGCCAAAGCTTTATGAGTTTCTTTATTCTGCTGAACACAAGAAGATACTTTGAAGTAAGTTGAAAGCTGGCCTCTTTTGACCTCCATTAAAAACAAATGCTATGACAGTCAATATTCACAAGTTTCTAGCTTTATTTAAAACGTCTTATTTTGTGTTCTGCAGAAGAAAGAAAATCAAACTATTTTGGAAGGAGGATGTGTAAATGATGACAGAAGTTTCAGTGCTGGGTGAACTTTTTTTAAGTAAGCCTTGAAATGTCAAAGAGTTGTTTGTTTGTTTTTTTCTTTTCTTTTGAAAACCTTCAAACAATGTTTGTCAAGTCAAAAAATAAATTCAGTCTTGACAGTAAATGTAAAATAGTTTCAACATACAAATTCATCTTTCCCACCTGTTTGATGCCTCATTTCAAACTCAAGTCAAATTCAGAAAACAAAATCTGCGACATCTCTCAATTTGAAAACACGCTTTATGGCACATGAACAAAGTGTGAAACATTCAGCTACATTTAAAAATTCATGCATAATAATAATAATAATAATAATAATAATAATTGTTATTATTATTATTATTATTATTATTATTATTATTATTATTATTATTATTGTTGTTGTTGTTATTATTATTATTATTATTATTATCATCATTATTATTATTATTATTATCAATATTTTATTATTATTAAGAAGAATATTGTTTATTTTTGTTGATTTATTTATGTTTTTGAAAAGTCTACTTTTACAACTGTGACACATTCAAACCCCTGCAGAAATGTTCTAACCACTAGGTCCATGTCATATACAGTAGGCTACAGACACATTTCTTAATAAATAACCTACTATAAATAAATAAAATAAAAAAATAATAAAAACATTAATATATGCTATATATTTGTTTCCACAAGCTTTGGAGACAAAGTAAATTCCGCTTTTAAATAATAGTCACCTTTAGCCTAGCTTTCGTCATAAGCCATGGCTGCGTTCAAAATATCATAAATGTTTTTAAGTGCACCACACAGGAAGCAAAATTGTCAATATGAAGATCGCTAAAACTGAACTGTAAAATGATGACCTTATGTTTTGCATGGGGGAATAACTGGGAATAGAACACAACCAGGAACTATGCTTAACTTAAGCTCTAGAAGTGTAGTTAAACGTTTACAAATTTGCAGTTTGCAAATGTTCATTGGATAGATGGATTTGGGAAACACTAAATCAACAAACTATGTTTGTAACGACGGAACTTGCAACCTTAGTTGGCTAAAGATGGTTTTTGGAAACGCACCCCTGACCTTTCAAACTAATACCTCAAAAAAAAAAAACGTTAACAATCATGTGCTTTCATGTTGTCAATGTTTGTACAGTTAGTACTAAAATATTTAAAGTGAAATACATTCATTTTATTTTTTTTTATCAAAAGAAAAAAAGAAATATGTTTTGGACAAAATGAAGTGTTAAATTTAAGACATTTACTATTTATAAATATACAGTTAAAGTCAAAATTATTAGCCACTTATCGCATTTCCCCCCCTTTTTTTAATATTTCCTAAATTTCCCATGTTTACAGTCTTTGATAATATTTTTTTTTTCTGGAAAAAGTCTTACTTGTTTTCTTTCGGCTTGAATAAAAGCAGTTTTTCATTTTTAAAACACCCTTTTAAGGTCAAAATTATTAGCCCCTTTAAGCAATATTTTTTTCTCTCGATAGTCTACAGAACAAACCATCGTTATACTATAACTTGCCTAATTACCCTAACCTGCCTAGTGTATAGGTCTACAGTATTATCTTTTAGAGTATATGTGGTTCTTAATAGCCGTAAAGTTAAGTTTTTTTTTTCTAGGCGATGATACACAGAGCAACTTTTTAAGCAGTGTTGTTGTAAAGTGAAGTTTCATAAACTAATTTCGAGAGGAGCACGAGATCAGAGTGATCCAAGCTTACTATAAATTTATAATTTTCTCCTTACTGCTCTATCTTCGTTTTGGAAGAATCCCCCCTTCCACCCCGTCTCCTCCTTTTTCTTCCTTTTTCTAAAGGGGGAGCTATCGAGACCTTCCTGATCTAGGATCCCCTGATATGCTTATTGACCAGGCGGGAGCCCTGGGCTCAAATATCTCCGAGCTCAGGGTTCTCTCCCGGGACAGCATGCCAAACCTGATTTAAATGTCACAAGCATATCTAAGTGGGAACACTTGAAATATTGTAGAGTGATGTTGGTTGGCTAGTTTGCAGCAGAAAAAGTTACTTATTTTGTCTAGATGTTTACATGATGTGCATCGTAGTTACACAAAACATGTAATAGTAATGAATAGTTGTTACTTAAGTACATATTTCAGACCAAACTTCTTTACTTTTACTTGAGTACAAAAGTGTAATCAGTACTTTAACTTTTAGAGTACCAGAGTCATTAAATATGAGCATCTGAACTTTGACTTGAGTAAAGGATGTGTTTACTTTTGCCATCTCTGCAATGGTGCCATCGCATGGGCTTTAAATCCGTCATTTTAATTGCTTGTTTATATATAGAATCAACAGGCTACAATGTGATTAAAGAGGCTTGTGACCATGATGTAATGCTATATGACAAGTGTGAGAATATCACTGTGTACATGTATAATTTAACAGCTTGACATGTTGAAATCTTCTAATAAAATGAAAACGATTTAGACTTGGCTTGACCTTCTTAAACATATTTATAACATGACTATCACATTTTAAATTCATATAGAGTGAGTCTTGTGAATATGTAAACATATTAACAAAGTGTGTACAATGTAAAATCTCAGAATCTTACCATCCAAAAATGACTAACTAGTGTAAAGTATGAACGGTGTGAAACAGCAAAGAAGATAACTCCAGGAACATGACTGTGGTTAGCAATTTAACTTGTGAAAAACCCATTTATGAAGACATAGAACATTTCTCAGGGAAATTGCTCTCTTCAACACCTTTCTCTCTCTCTCACCTCACATCAATATTCAAGCGTTCTCTCAAACTAGACCTTCTAACATCTTCTAGTCTGCAGCTAGTGACCTGGAGTCACCATTTAAGCTGCTGAAGTAACCTAGACCACACTTAAAATACCAGCACACACACACAGACGCACACACACAAAAAACACTCACATTTACAAGTGCAATCCCGCAGAAAGCCCATCGTGACACACGCATAGATGCACAAATCACTCAAGCACACATTAAAATGCACAGAAACACACATACATTGACACAAAAAGGCCATCGTGATGCACACTGAGATGCGAAAAATCCCTCACACACACATTTACAGTCACAAACCGAGAAATGGTGTGACGACATCTGTAGATACTGTGACACTCTGTCTCATGTCACCTTCTCCCGAGAGCACGGCTGACATTTTGCCTGTCCCTGTGTGTGTGTGTGTTTGGATATGCATGTGTGTGTGTCTCTGGCCACTGTTGCTAAACCTTTGGCAGTCTTGTATCAGTCTTGGACGTGATGTGTGTTTGTCTGTCTGCTCTCTGCTCAGTCAAGGTCTCACCTAGACAGGCACACTCACACATGCACACACATACACAACCATACACGCATTGATGCTTTCTGCGTTCGGTGTTTTTACAAACCAAATCTAATCCTGAGCATCAACCAGAGGCTTCAATTAGACAAATAATATAATAAATAAATATTTTGTTAATAATATGGGGTGGCCACAGCGGAATGAACCGGCAACTTATCCAGCATATGTTTTACACAGCGGATGCCCTTCCAGCCACAACCCAATGGGAAACACCCATAACCCTCATTCACACACATACACTACGGCCAATTTAGCTTAACCAATTAGCTTAACCACTGCACACGACAAAACGACAAGCGACGGAGAGTGGAGTGCTACTTCTAATGGAGAGTAGTCCCGGAGCTGCGTGGAGTTCTGATCATCTCCGTATGCGGAAAATTCGGATCAGATTTGAGCTGCGGATACGTTGAAATATTTGAACTCCTGAAACTAATACGTTTGTGACAAGCCGACTGGATATGATGTATTCCAGTGTTGTCCAACCAGGTCCATACGCGTGAGATGAGAAATATTTTTTTTTGTTTCTATATATATATATATATATATATATATATATTCATAAATGAGTAACAATAAATATAATTTTTTATGTTGTCCCCACATTCCCTCCACAATTTTTAGCGGTCTATAAGTTTTTAGCATTTATTCATTCAACCATGGTGAATACACGGAGAATAATGGCTCTTGCTTTTGCACTCCTTTATTTCGTACACTGTGAGAACAGCTTCTCTCCCATAGTGCACGACAAAACTGAAAATTCTGTGTGTCTACCACAAGGAGTGTATTCCAACAGTCATGTCCAAAGGTTGTGTGCAGTGTAAAGGTGGCTTAAGGGAAACCGAAGCACTCAGAGAAAACCCATGCAAACACGGAGAGAACATGCAAACTCCAAACAGAAACTGACCCAGCAGAGGCTTAAACCAGTGACCTTCTTGCTGTAAGGTGACAGCGCTACCCACTGCATCACCGTGCCGCCCTATGTTTAAAATTATAAGACAAATTAAAAGAGACGACTTGAGTTTTTTTCTAGCAGTTAATATACATTTTTTTAACAACAAAATATCAATGTTTTAACTCCAACTTTAAAAATGTAAATATTATATATTAATATTACATTAAGATATCAATATATTAACCCTGGAACTACCCTGACTTTCAATCACAACAAATGAAAACAATTCTGACCAATAACTGATATCTGAACAAAATTTTATCAGAACTTTGTATATATCTATGAGCGATAACACATGAGTAGCAGTGGATATGGCTGTATATCAGCACTGCTGGGAGGTGTGTGTTGGCTCAAGGCCGCAGGCCGAGTGCCTTAGTGCCCCAGTATTGACCATATACAACCACATCGAACTGCTACTCGTGTGATATTGTGTTTCTACAACAGTTAGATGGCATTATGGTGTGTATGAAAAAAAAAGAAAATCAAACACCGACAGTGAGTCTCAAAAACCCTAATGTATGAGGAACTACTTTTTTCCCGCCATTCATTCATATGTGCAGCTGAAGAAACTGTAGTTACTCCACAAATGTCACTTTAGGGCTAGTATTTGAACGATCCTCTAGCATAATGTCTTAAATGATGACAAAACAGGTGATTTTGATCAGGCTGAACGGCATGAAATGCCATTAAGCATTATTTTTAAATGATCTCTTATATTTAAAAATGAAAAAAAAAAAAAAAAACTCAAGGAGGGGCTAATAGCTCTGACTTCAACTGTGTGCATGTGTATATATATATATATATATATATATATATATATAATATTGAAGTTTTTATGCATTTTAATATTTACATTTTTTTATATACAAAAAACAATGTTGAATTTTTAACATTAAATTAGATCAGCTATGAACAAAGCAAACACAGTTATGAGGGATAAAGCACTGCATATTAAATGCAATATCAGTATAGTCATGCTCTATGCATATACTGCAGTATTTTGTATTTCCCATACTGTTTGTAAACACTAGTTCTGAATAAATTCCACTAAATCCTCAATTTTTTGTTTTATACAATCTGTAATCTCATACACAGGCGCAAGCATTCTGACGCCTCCACTATGACTTCGTTATTTTTCAGAGTTGTTTTTTATTACTTTAATCTACTCCTGCGCCACAACCAGAAGCTCGTAGGAGATACGGGGGCATAATAACAAGAAGCCTAAAATATACATGTTTGAGACGTCTCTCCTCAGTTGTTTCTCTTTGCGAACATTCAGGCCGAAGCACAGAGGATGCCTCGCTAGCAGTTTTATTCTGGAGCGTTCCACTTCACAGAATCTACAAAGACAACAAAAAAAACGAAAGGAGAGCTAGTTAATCTGAGGTGTTACATGGCTGGATTTGACAGGCCGTTTGCTGAACGGGGCCACAGCACGGCTCCCTGTAGAGACGCTCGGCTTCAGCTCTGTTTCAGAAACTGTGTCATTGTGAACAGGTGCTCATGCAGACGCACAAACACAACTCAACGCAAACAAACACTGTGCTGTTATGCCCGGTCACTTAATCTGACAAATAACATTTGGAAGAGTTCAATGCCTCTGATTGAGGAAAACAGATGAAGCAGAAGTTCTACATAAATGAGCAACTCCATATGGAGAAACAGAACCAGTAAGCCTTTAACAGACTTGTATAGTGAGGAAAAACAGTATTTCTTAAAGTCTTTTTGTTTTGTTTCCATGCAGCTTAATGACAGTGATAAGGCGGCTTTGATAATAATGGGTCACAGAATGAGCAAACCAGTCCTGGGTTTGATTTGTTACATTTAATTAGCTTTCACAGACTAAACACTTTAGCATTTCAGTGTGATGTTGGGATTTTTCAGCGTGCTAACATTGAGTGGCATATATGTCTATTTAGCATGAATGTTATGTCAACGTTAAATGAATGAGAAGAGAGTCTTTATTGCTTTCCAAACTTGTCTCCAATTAATGTATCATATAGAAACAAAAAAAGTAAATGAATTTAAATATTATAAATGTATTCATTCATTTTCCTTTGGCTTAGTCTCTTATTTATCAGGGGTCGCCAGAGTAGAATGAAACCGAAACTATTCCAGCATGTCTTTTCCGCAACGGATGCCCTTTTAGCTGCAGCCTAGCAGTAAGAAACACCCATACACTCTCACATCACACACACACTCATACACTATGGCCAATTTAGTAGATCCAATTCACCTACATCGCAAGTCTTTGGACTATGGGGGAAACCGGAGCACCCGGAGGAAGCCCACACCAATACAGGGAGAACATGCAAACTCCACACAGACACCATTTTATAAGCACCCTTTATTTGTTGGAAAACATTGGGCAATTCTGAGTGTGCTCCACACAGGCGAGTGGGCTTGAAATACCACTTGCATTTGACACACTCTTTTCCTCTCCATATGCACCAGACACCTTACTTCTTGGAAAATGTTGTGCAATTCTGAGTGTGCTCCACACAGGTGAGTGGGTTTTAAAAACCACTTGTAATGTGTTACGGCTGTTGCCTGTCTGTGCTTGTACTTGTGTGTCATGATGTCACTCATTGTTTGTTTCCTAAAGTCTGGTCCGCCTTTGCGCACTTGTGGCGAGTTTTGCTATTTGCAAATTGGCTATAAATATAGACCGACATTGAGTGGAGAGAGGAGACTTCACTGCCAGCCATCAAGCTTCAGTTATTATCTTTTAATTTCCTGTTTTTTTTTGTTTTTTTTTTTTTTGTTTTTTTTTTTTATGCTTTGTTAATTGTTAGGTTGTTAGTCCTAGGTTAGTGTTGTATATTTGTTGGAGAACACGAGTTTTGATTCTTTATTCATTCTTGCTTAGTTGTGACACATGATTTTGTTTTGTTGTAATAAATTTACTAGTTTAGACAACCTGATTCATGTCACATGTGTACTCTTTATGTTGCGTTCCCTTGATGGATTAATCCTTTTTTTTTTTAAACATAATGACATAATGGGATATATGCACACAGACTTTTAATTTTAGTCAGCCAGCCGCAGGACTTCCAGTTAATTGTCATCACATACAAAATCACCATATTTAAGATCTGATTTCTTTAAAAAAAAAAAAAAAAACTGCGATCTTCACTGTCTGACTGAGATACGATATAAAGTGAGTATCATACAAGAAGCACTGCATTAAATTGTATTTTTCGGCGCTATGTCTTTATAATATAGAAATTAATTTTACCACAGTATTCTTAATGGAATTTCTCTGCTAGCCTGCTGCTAATGACAGCGCCTGCGTTTAAACAGTCTTTAGATATGTGTGTATAAATCTATTAAGGCTCTAAGTAGGAGAGACAAATACTAGCAAATCTGGATGTATTTTATGATAAAAGATGTAAATTGCGAATCTAAGTGATGAAGCTTTAAGCACACACAGCAAGGACCGTAACAGCGACAGCGACAATGATGTCACTCGAGCATGCGCAGTCAACCAAACAACCAAATGGATGTGCAAGTCTATTAAATTGATTATATTTGAATTACATTACAACATCGATGTTGTAAAAGGAACCTTATGAAATTGAAAATAGCCACATAAAGTTTGCACCAAAAGTTGGCTAAAAAGCACTAGCTGTGCATATAGCCTATTAATAAAATATTTTACTCCTCATATGCACCAGACACCTATTTATAAGCACCCCGCTCCTCTTGGAAAACATGGTGCAAGTCTGAGTGTGCTCCACACAGGTGAGTGGGCTTGAAATACCACTTCATCACATTAGAATTACAAGGTTCTATCTGATTTGTTTGTCAAAATTAAGTTTTTTACATATTCTTATTCAATGATAACTTATTTTCATTATGTGATGTTTTTTTTAAGTTGTTTACATTTTAAGACTTTATTTTAAAAAAAGATACAACCTTATAATTATAACCTTATAACCTCTCTAATGTACTAGACACCATTTTATAAGTACCCCTTGCTTGCAAAATGTGCAATTGTGAGTGTTTTCCACACAGGTGAGTGGGTTTGAAAAACCTCTGTAAATCGACTCACTGTTTTCCTCTCCATATGCACCAGACACCTTTTTTAGCACCTCTTAAATCTTAAAATGTCTTGTGCAATTCTAAGTGTGCTCCACACAGGTGAGTGGGTTTGACAAACCGCCTGTAGGTGACGATCTTTTCCTCTCCATATGCACCAGACACCTAATCATAAGCACCCCATTCTTTTTGGAAAACATTGTGGAAGTTTGAATGTGCTCCTCTTCTTTGTATGCTCGGCAGGGGCGCCGCTAGAGCGCCTTCCCTAAACCCAACCGATAGTGTTTTAAAAACAACCAATTGACCAGCGCCCACCCATTTCCCTAAACCCAACCGACAGTATTTTGAAAAGCCTTGAGTTGTCATATTTTACCACATTCTCAACCTGGTATATACTTGCTTATTTTATTTTTTGGCTTATGTTTTTGTCTTACGCGCTTTCTGGAACCATTCTTCACCAGACTGGCGAGCTACTGACAAACGGGAAAGCCGTCCATACGGAAGTAAGTGGCCGGCTACTAGCACAAAAAGGAACAGCGACTTACCACCCCGTAGCATTTGTTTTAAAGACAAATACGCCATATGGCTGCAAAATTCGCAATCTAGTATATAGGGCTACATTTTCAGAATGAGCCTATGTTGGTTAAAGCTGCTAAAGCTAAAACTGCATATCTAAACTAAGCATAAGTGAGTTTGCTGGCTTGTTTGAGAGGCGCTAATGCTAATCAATGATGTGGTTCTTTCTAACGGCCTGGAAAAAGTTGCACAAACAGATTAGAAGAGCATTTTATGTTCCCCGCATCATAAAGATAATAATGAACAAACTAGGGCCTGTTACTTAAAGCAAGCACAATAAATTCAATACAGAGTGCAACCTTTAGCCCTGCAGTGGCAAATTACGGCGAACGAAATTGGAGACGTTTTACACTTGGGGCTAAAAAAAAATGCAAAACTCAAACAAATTGTACTGTAAACTTAGAAAACGACTGCAGAGGTGCTTTAATTGATTTCCTTTGCAATCATAATGGAGGGAATTAAAGGGAAATGATAACCGCAAGCGTGTGTGCTATTGAGCGGAGCGCTTCTCCGAGTGCTTGGGCGATGCTTTATTACTGCTCATAAGCTCAAGGTCAGATGAAGAAGATGAACTGCTCTCGCCTACCATCCAGCAGCAGACTAATTCATCACGCTCATACCCCACTCTGAACCTGCTCCCTTTGGGACGGGCCTGCAACTCTCGCTCTCTCGCTCTTGCATGAGCACACATACACATGATCACAAAGTCCTGTAACCGCCTGGAACAGGCCACTGGAGGACCAGTCCAATGGGAGAAACGCAGAGTAATGATTGGACGGAGCTTGATTGCATTTGCTAGTGTATGTGTGTGAGTGTGTCTATAGTGGAGGTGTGGAGAAGCATTCAATCTGTGAGATGTAAAACTGAAGAGGCTGAGGCAGCGGGACAAACGCCACAGCTTTGAATAGAGGGAGATTCGGTATCACTTTCATCGAGAGAGTTTGGGTAATCACGGTGAATACTGAAGAGGTTATTATTGTCTCTTAAACTGCACAGTGTAATGACTCATTCCTCATGCTCACCACTCAGTAGTAATTAAGCAAACTAACCTCAGCATTACTGATGCACTTTGATGTTCTCATTTCCTTTCATTACTGCTGTCTACCACAACCAGGACTGAAGCAAATGCATCGTACTGCTGTAAAGACTCGCGTTTCATGTTGTGTTTGAGTGTGCTGGAATTTTGTCTTGCTCTCTAATGTAATGAAGACCTCATTTCTGCCTAATATTAAAAGGTTTGTTCACTCAAAATGACGATTTTGTTATTAATTACTCATTAACACCCCTGAGACCTTAGTTCATCTCTGGGACACAAATTAAGATATTTTAGATTAAATCCGAGATGTTTTGCATCCTCCATAGAGCGGAAGGGTTGTGAGACATTGAAAGTCTAGAAAATGAACCAAAACATTTAAATTTGTGCCAAAAACATTATTTTCCTATGAATTCTGCATAAAAACTCTGCAAAAATGACTTTGTTTATCATTTATTTGGTGCACAAAAGGGTTTTAGGAACTTTATATGGTAACATTTGAACCACTGAAGTCACATTGGATGTTTAGACAATGTTTTTGGTTCCTTTTCTGGACTTTGAACATCTCAGGGCAGTTGCTGTCTATTGAAGGGTCAGACAGCTCTTGGATTTAATCTAAAATATCTTAATTTGTGTCCTGAGTATGTGCAAGGCACGTTTATTTATATAGCAAATTTCATACAAAGTGGCAATTCAAAGTGCTTTACATGAACAGGAATAAAAGACAAGTGTATAAAAAACAAATTAAAATGTGTTAAACCGGTTATAAAAGAATGAAAAAAGAAAAAAAAAGCATAATAATGTGATCTGTCAGACGTAGCACAATGCTCATTTAGTAAAGGCACAGCTAAACAGTTGTGTTTTCAGCCTTGATTTGAATGTGCCTAATGTTGGAGCACATCTAATTATTTCTGGAAGCTGATTCCAGCAGTGGGGGGGGCGGAATAGCTGAAGGCGTATTCACCCTGCTTTGACTGAACTCTTGAAATTTCTAGTTTATATGATCCTAAAGATCTAAGTGATCTATTAGGTTTGTCTTCAATAAGCTTATCTGTAATGTATTAAGGCCATTTAGGCCGATTTATAGACAAGTAATAATACTTAAAATCTATTCTGAATGTAACTGGCAGCCAGTGTAAAGACCTGAGGACTGGTGTGATGTGCTCTGATTTTCTGGTTCTGGTCAGAATCCTGGCCGCAGCATTCTGGATGAGCTGTAACTGTCTGACTGTCTTTTTGGGAACGCCAATGAGGAGCCCAATACAGTAATCCACCCTGCTGGTGATAAAAGCATAAACAAGTTTGTCTAAGTTAAATTAGGCGTCTAATTCTTGCTATGTTTTTGAGATGATTGTATGCGGATTTAGTTTACTGCTTTGACATGACTACTGAAACTAATATCTGACTCTAGAATCACACAAAAAGATTCTTGACCTTATTTTTTGTAGTTTAATCCTTAGACCCAACAAAAGACTCAGAGGATTGGAATGACGCGATGATAAATAATTGATAACAGAATCGTGTTCGCGTGGGTTTCCTCCAGGTGCTCCAGTCTCCCCCACAAGTCTAAAAAAATATGGTGTAGGTGAATTCTGCATTCTGAGCAACAATTGATCGTGATGGGACAAAAGGCAAGACAATTAACAGGTTCTCTATTAAACATTTTACAAATTCTGATGGTAATATAAAAAGTTATTTGAGTGAGCTCCTGTTGCATTACAGCACTCCATGTTCGTTACGTTCTCAAAATCTGGCCATTTGATAGTATCTACAATATCACTCTGGAAGGTATATCTTTTTCTAGCACTTTCAGGTGGCAATGTAAATCTAGAATAAAGACCCATCTTTTCACCTTAACATACGCACAGACACAAGTTTTAAATTCAAGTCCCTAGGTTGCATTAATTAGGGCATCCGAAAATGGGAAAACCCAAAAACACATAAATAACTTAATATGACGTCTAAATGATGCAAGTCTGTCTCTCTTGTGTGCTATGATTAACATAGTCACTTGGGTTTGATCCATTTCAGTGGACCTGCACCTAGGAACAACAATAGCCCCTTTTCACATAGTAATACTGGTAAATATCCAGACAATTTCCGAACGACTGTACAGGTAAATTAAAAAAAAGCGATGTTTACAAAGGCAAGGATGTTCTGGAATTTTTTTTCCGGAAAACACTAATTCACACATCCATTCCAAAATACATTTAATGACATTACAAATTATGTAGATGGATAAATATTGTGAACATTTTCGATGAAAACATATGGAGGAACACTTTTGCAGGTCGAGATGTACATAATACGTGTGTGTGCTGGTGCTCAGCGGCTGCTTCATGTGCACACGCGTCAAGCAACTGAAGCAGAGCTTGAAGGTAAACAAACAGCGGTTAATCATAAGCTTTTCTGATGATTTTTTACACAGTTGGCATAAAGGAAGAACATAGAAATGTTATCTGACTAACAACTAACAACAATGTGTCTGGAAAAACATTCAAAGGCTTTTATTTCATAAACAGTGCAGATGTGAATGTGTCTGAATGTTCTGATTGCACTGCAAAAAAAATGCTTTTCTTACTTAGATTGTTTGTCTTGTTTCTAGTCCAAATATCTAAAAATTTCTAAATCAAGAAGAGTTTTCTAGACAAGCAAAACATATTGTCTTGTTTTGAGAAATAATATGCCAATATTAAGTGAGTTTTTCCTTAAAACAAGCAAAATAATCTGCCAATGGGGTAAGCAAAATAATCTTACGTCAAAAGAAAAAACAAGATTATTTTGCTTACCCTATTGGCAGATTATTTTGCTTGTTTTAAGGAAAAACTCACTTAATATTGGCATATTATTTCTCAAAACAAGACAATATGTTTTGCTTGTTTAGAAAATGCTTCTTGATATATATATTTTTTTTAGATATTTAGACTAGAAACAAGACAAAAAATCTAAGCAAGAAAAGCATTTTTTGCAGTGTGGCTGGAGTAGACGTCTCACATCAGTCAAGATGTGAACTCGATCTTCCCAGTAATTTTCCTTCTGCATTCACAGCGCAGCATTCCAGCAACTTACCGGTAATCTTACAAATTCTCTTTCCAGAAAACTGCCAAAACAAATTCACCGGTATTTTCAAAAAGTGCCTGTCCACACATGATCATGCAGGATCCATGATCTCTATGTGTAAAAAAGGGGTTATGAGACAGGCCTTCACAGTCAGCAAAGATATCCATGAAGACAGATTCTCAGCAAAGACCTTTGTGACAAGATAAGTCCTTGACAGAGATTCCAATGACTATTCTGAACATACCAGGACGGACTGGAAACTGCACCTGTATCAAGAAGGACACACATTGTGCTCAAGGCCACTGGATGAAACCGTAATTCATCTTGACAGACCACTTGTGATTGAATTAAATGCATGTTAATAGAAAGCAGCAACAGGTCCAAGCAGCCTAAAGTGGGTTTGACAGTTTTTTTTTGCCCGGTCATCTACCCGATTCAGCCTTTCCAGCTAAAAAGTACCTAAATGTCTGAAATAACAGACCAGTCTAACATCCAGAGTCATGTTCAACAGCTAACCACATTAAAATTGATTGATAAGTTCAACCAAATAAATTATTAAAATCACCATTTACACACCTTCAGTAGGTTTCAAACCTTTATGGCATTCTTTTTGTTGTTGTCATTGAACACATAATGAGATATTTTGAAGAAGGTTTGTAACCCATATTCACTGAGACTCATAGGAAAATCAAATATTATGAGTCAATGGTTAAAGGTTTCCAGCATTTTTCAAAATATGTTATATTCTGGCAGGTCAGTCATATGTTTGTTTAACCGAAGAAAACACTCAAATACATTTATGATAAGTGTAGGGTAAGTAAATGACAGAATGCTGCTTTGCTGTGAACTATTCCTTTAGGGCATCATATTTGATCATATTTACCTTACTTTAAAACTGTAACCATGGGGAGTAACACTAACAACTGAGGTAAGATCCAATATGCAGGTTTATTCACAGTCAGGCAAGCAGTGGTCAATACGGGTGCAAACAGGAGTGTGAGGACAATCCAGGATTACAGTCAAATACAGGCAAGAGGTCAGAAAGGCAGGCGGCAGGCAAAGAGGCTAACAAGGCTAATGGTCAGTACACAAGATAACAAGACTGGGAAACGCGTTGTAATGCTACTGTAACAGATAACAAGACTCGGCAAACTGAAAGGGTAAATGTGTGGATTAAGTAGTGAGTGCAATCAGTTTCTGACAATCCTCAGGTGGTGCGAAAGTAATCAGTCTAAATGAGTAAGCATGTGTGTCTTGGCAAAGTGCATGTATGAATATGTAGTCCATCAAAGGCGAAAGTGAAGTCCATGGTTGTTGTGAGTGAGAACCAGCGACCTCTGGTGGTTAGATCGCTGGTGATCTCAACAAAAACACAGGCCAAATGCAGTCATCTCAGTTAAGGCTGGTTTCAAGAGTTCACACTTAGCTGATGATTGATTATAAGCAAGTTTGGAATGCTGTCCCGGGAGAGAGCCCTGAGCTCGAAGGTTCTTGAGCCCTGGGCTCCCTCCTGTTTGGAGGAAGAGAGGGGAGCCTCAAGCTCAGGTAGATCTCGACAACTCCCCTTTTTATAATAGCTAAAGATTAAGATTGAAGGCTATTAAAAGATATGCTGCATTATTAGATTACCTGTATTGAAAATTAGATTTAACGATTAACTTGTTGTACATGTTTTTGGAATGTGGGAGGAAACCGGAGAACCCGGGGAAAACCCACGCAAGCACGGGAAGAACATGCAAACTACACACAGAAACGACCACCGGCCTGTTAAGGAACTAGAACCGGTGACGTTCTTGCTGTGAGGCGACAGTGCTAGTCACTGAGCCACCGTGCTACCCTATGGAGGGAAAGGTGAAAAGGTAGGGGTGGAAGGGGGGATTCTTCAAATCGAAGTTGACTGTAGTGAGAAAACCCTGGCTCTTTATAGTGGTTAGGAATGGCCTGATTGGTGGATCAAGCATGCTAATGCAGAACCAGCCGTGTTCAATCATAATCACGTGCTCCTCTCGAAATTAGTTTATGAATAAACTTCACTTATACTTTGCCTGGCGCCACATCGCGGACCTCTGCTGTCTGCACACGTACCTCACAAAATGGAGAAGGTTTTTATACTTGACACATTCTTTAAAATGACATGGGGCAGTCAAAAGACACCATAAAGTCTGACGGACAAACAGAGAAGTAGGAAGTTTCCGGAACTACGTCATATCATTGATATTGTTCAATATTTTTAAACTAATTATTTTTATTATTTATTTTATTGATCTTTTAAATCAAACTTTAATCCATCACTTGCTTTTATCCATATCTCGGACAGTTCTACCTAAAGTTAATCTAAAGTTAAATATCAATGACAACAGAACATCGGTTCCTCTACAAATATATTCTTATCATGGCAAGAATGAAAGCCAAAAAAAAGTACACTTACTAAAAAGTTCTGACTTTTTTTAAATAGATTCAGCCCACTCCACAAATCACACATTGCTGTCTGGCTAGTTTGTGTCCTCTACTTAAACTGTGTGTCAAGGCAATAATGGTCCAACATTCCAGACTATTATCCCCAATAAAGTCCAGAAAAAAAGGGCATCAGTATATTGCAAACCAATAGGTTCAAATATTCTTTTCCAGTTATCAAAGAAAAAATGTGCTATTTCATTTTAGTTTTGTACCTATATAATTGTTTTTAATTCAAAATTGTAATATATACATCAGTGCAAAATCTATGAATGGTGGAAAAACATATTCTGTAATTGTGTTTTAAAACCACCTGGGTCTCCATGTTTGTCATTTCCTCTCTTCTTGGTTTTAACAAACTTATCCCTCAAGTTTTTCCAAACTTTTACAAAAACTTTCCTCCTTTGCCACAGCTACTGCAATTTCTAGCCAGGAATTATTGGTTATCAGTTGTACCTGTTTCAGACAAAATATCTTCAAAGTGATTCAAACCACTCAAATGAAATGCTGTGCCACACAAACTGTTCGCTAGAGTCTCAAAAAACTTGATGCGCTACACCAGCCAAAATCATGTCGCGCGCACCTAAAGCGAACCTTCGCACAAGTGAACTAGCGATGTGTCAAGTATAAACCAGGTTTTAGAATCCATACAACCTACAAGTCAAAATATCTCCATAAGATATTTCACTGTAACTTGTAAATTCAGTCTTTACTAATAAAAATATAATTAACTTAAAAGTTAAACAAGCAGTGTAAAGTTATTGTACAAATTACAAACTAAACAAGAGGTACTTTAAGAATTGATCACTGAAAGATTATTTGCCGCTGAGAAAGACTTTTGCAATTGAACTCCTCCATTTTATTTACAATTTTTAGGGATTTCCAACTCTGGCCCTTGAGATTCACTTTTCTGCAGAATTTAGTTCCAACCCCAATCCAATACACAAAAAAAAAAAAAAAAAAAAAAAATCAATCAATACCTTCTGGATTACTTTGACATTACAAACAGTTAAGTTTGGGTTGAAGCTAAACTCAGCAGGTAAGTGGATCTCGAGGGTTAAAAACAGTTTTGTATAAAAAATATATACATATATATTATAATGTTAAGCATATCTAAATCTTAAAATAAATTAATCAATCCGTTTAATTTATTAATGAATTTAAAATAACATCACATACTTTCACATTGCTTTTCTTAAAAAGTACAGTAACTAACTACCACATATAGTTCCTATTTCTAAAGGGACCTAAGATTGCAATATATTATTTTTTAAAGTAGTTTTACCCAACAGTGCTTGAGAACCACTGTTCTGTGGCAACTTTTACTTTAAGTGACTTACAAGTTGCTTGATTATTCATTCCTTCAGCGAGGAAAACAAGATTTCCATGCTTTTTATGAAAAATTATGAGGGCCTGAGAAAAATAATGATGTTCGCAAATGCATAATTTATAGTAAACACTGCAATATTGCATTAAATAAACAGAAACTGTCCATTTTATTTTATGCTGACCTCAAACTAACACTAACTTGCATAAAAGTCTTCTCTTTAAGTCTTCTCTTTTTTTTGTCCTTACAGTTGCTCTCCTTCCTCCCTTGTCCACCCCAGGCGACTCCTCCTGCAGGATGTCCTAAGCTGCCATGGGAATCATTACCCCCTCCTTCCTAGTCTATGTGAGCTCATACAGATGAATCGTTTCTAGGGCAGGCTACAGTCTCATCAGTTTCTCTTAATTAGAATTCATACTTACGGCTCTACCAGCCAACAATGCTCAAAAAGACCCACCTATATATAGCCGAAGAAGAATGTCTAATTAATCCTCCATTTCTTCCTGAGCCAGATCACAATCCTCTCTTTCATGTTTCTCAATTACGGCGCGTGTGCCCTTTTATGTTGCCCGCGTATGTGTGTGTGGGGATTTCAGAGTCAGAGCCCGTGTGTGTGAGGAGAATCTCAAAAACACTGTTGTGCAGATGAGAAGAGGACGCACTCTGTGCATGTATTGTGTGCAGCGTTCTTTGTGTTCTTTGGCTTTGTGAGACTAAATTAAGCCAAGTATAATTATTTTTTGCAGTTTTCGTCCTCTGTGTGGTTGGGGTTGCACATTTTCAGTGTTCTACAACCCCACAGGAAGTTAAACGGGAATTTGAATTGGAATGAGAGAAAGGGGAACCTTTCAAAGTTCAAAGAAATTCAATATATCTGTCTAGACAGACCTAAATGGAGGATATAATAATTAATAGATACAACCCCAAACCAGAAAAAGTTGGGACAGTACGGAAAACGCAAATAAAAAAGAAAGTAGTAATTTCCAAATTTACTTCGACTTGACAAAAATATCTTATCCCTAAGGGCATACTTTATCAAGAATCATCCTTAATTTATAAGCAATATGTACACATGGCCTTACGACTACTTTGGCAAACCTTGTCAAGTACCACAATATGTAGTTGCATCCACAAATGCCAGTGAAAATCGTACTGTGCCAAAAGGAAGCCCTATGTTAACAATGTCCAGAAGCGCTGTTGACTTCTCTGGGATGGGAGGCATCTGGGATGGACCATCACACAGTGGAAATGTGTACTGTGGTCAGATGAATCAGTATTTCAAAAAGTTTTTGGGAGAAATGGACGCTGTGTGCTCTGGACTAAAGAAGAAAAGAATCATCCAGACTGTTACCAGCAACAAGACTGAATGCCAAATCTGTCATGGTATTGGGTTTGTCAGTGCCCTTGGCAAATGTAGCTTACACTTGTGTAATGGCACCATTGATGCTGAAAAATACATAGAGATTTTGGAGCACAATATGCTGCCTTCTTTTGATGGGACACCCATGCATATTTCAACAAGACAATGCAAAACCACATTCTGCACACATTACAAAGTCCTGGCTGTGAAGGAAGAGGACACAGGTACTTAACTTAACTGGCCTGCCTGCAGTCCCAACCTGTCTTCAATGAAATTGCAAAATGCGCCAGCGAAGACAACATACTGTTGTCCACCTTAAGACTTGTTAACTGGACGAATGGGACAAAAAGACACCTGAAACACTTCATAACTTGGTGTCTTCAGTCCCTAAACGTCCCTAAAAAGTTTTGTGAAATGTAATGGCGACATTACAAAGTGGTAAATGCTTTACAGTTCCAACTTTTATTAAGATGTGTTGCAAGATTCAAAATTGGAACATTCTGAAAAAGTAAAAGATAAAAAATCATGAGAAACACATTAAATATTGTTTGTTGTATTGTCTGCAATGAAATGCAAGCCAAATTAAATTTAGAAATCACCACTGTCTTTTTTATTTACGCTTTTCAAACTTTTCAAACTTTTTCGGATTTGCGGTTGTAGAACGATGAATAGATGGAGCATAGATAAAAGCATCATCAGCTACATCGTGCAGGTGATTGGTTGTTGTTGCCTTAGCACAGCAGTCAATGAACTTGCTTCTTAGCGTTTTTAATGCCTCAGTGTTGTTTTATGCTAGCAATGTGGAAGGCATTTTTGGAGACCCTCCTACACCTCAGATTCCAGTGTTTAGATCTGCTATGGGAGGTACATATAAACATTATGTTTCAGAGCAGTGTGTTATATTATCAGACTGTTTTTCTGTGAATATTTTTGCAATAACAATCTTGGTTCTTGCTCTGCTATGATAATCAAAGCAGCAGCAGTGTAGCAGACCTATGCCGCCAAGGCCAAACCCATCAATACTGCCATATCCATATACACATAGCCAGTATTGGGGAAAGTTACTTTTGAAAGTAGTGCATTACAAAATTGAGTTACTCCCCCAAAAATGTAACTAATTGTGTTACTTAATAATTTTTTTTATGGAAAGTAATACGTTAAATTACTTTTAAGCGTCTTTTGCATTATTTTTTCTTACCTGGCTGAGGTTTGATCTCTTTCAGAACTTGCAGGTGTTTTTTAAATATTTTTTTTTTTACAGAGAACCTCTGATTTTACCAGCCACCTACATGACATACACCTTCATTTTCCTTTAAAAACTGTAGGATTAAATTATATTTTGAGAACTTTAGCCCAGAGCTATACATGCTGTATACAGATAAATGGCAGCATGTAAAGTAATGTGTTTGCTACTTCTGAATGTTTTGTGTTATTAGTTAAATAAATTCGCTATCCATTGAGATAAAGTTTGCAATAAAGCCTGAAAGTACTAACATGAAATAATTTATATTTAGGCAAAAAAAGATTTTAAACCTTAAAATAGTTTAATAATAAAATGAACAGTAAGACGATAGAAAAAAAATCCCCAAATTAAAATAAATCTTTGAGCGCTATACATTAAATAAATCACTTCACGGTGCCTTAACAAATGTGTAAATTGCTTCCCAAAAGAGAAAAAAATCTTACGATATTACAACATGTAGTCACTTTTACAGTAGACAATGGCTGTATCTCCTCAACAATAAAAGCAATTTTATGCATGCAGTTATGTTTGGGTTTTTTTCGATTTGGAGTTTCTTGGAGTTGTCAAGAGATTTACTTACACATAATCTACACTTAACAATAATCCACTTCTTTTCTTCAATGAGTTAAAAATAACTAGAATCCATCGCAAAAGTGTAAGTCTTCGGCCTGCCATTGTTTCTGTTTCTGACTGTCTTTAGTGATGACGGGCGATTTGCAAATGAATCTTTGTTTAATGATTCTTCTAATATCTTCCCGGATCTTCTAATTGAACCGGTTGAACCTTCGTACTCTTCAGTACTAACATACTAGGTACGCCCTCTGACTCGAAGTAAACCCATATTGTGAGTTTATCAGTTACTAGAACAGTACACTGACTCATCTGCTGTGAAAAAGGAGAACTGATAATGGTAATAAGTGCGAGCTGACTGTCTGTTTGCTCACAGTAGGGCTGCTCAATTATGGGAAAAATCATAATCACGATTATTTTGGTCATAACTGTAATCATGATTATTCAAAACGATTATCAGTTGAAGTCAAAATGATTTGCCCTTCTGTGAATTTTTTTTATATATAAATATTTCCCAAATGACGTTTAACAGAGGAATTTTTCACAGTATTTCCTATAATATATATATTTTTTCTTCTGGAGAAAGGCTTATTTGTTTTCTTTTGGCTGGAATAAAAGCAGGTTTAAATATTTTTAAACCAATTTAAATAGCTCAATATCATTAGCCCCCTTAAGCAATATATATGTTTGATTGTCTGCAGAAGAAACTACTGTTATACAATGTCTTGCCTAATTACCCTAATTAAACCTTTGATTGTCACTTTAAGCTGAATACTAGTATCTTGAAAAATATCTAGTCAAATATAATGTACTGCCATCATAGCAAAGATAAAAGAAATCAGTTATTAGAAATAAGTTATTAAATCTGTTTTGTTTAAACTGCGCTTTAAGCATCTTCACTGTCAGAAAAAACCTTTAGCTACAAAAGTCCTTCAGTCAAGAGCAGTGAGGGGTTTTCTACTTTTGTTGTTTGATCAATAACAAAAACAGGCGGTCGTTTATCTCGATTAATGGTTTTTCATGATCGAAATCGAAACCGGATTTTCGATTAATTGCACAGCTCCAGCTCGCAGCACACTCTCTCATTCAGTGTGTGATTCATTTTTATTCCACAATACATTATGCAAAAACTAATTAAGCAAGGTAAAAAGCAAGGTAAAAAGTTTTTTTTAAGTAACTAAAATAATATTACTTATTTTTAAAAGTAATGCATCGCAATACTTGTTACTTTGTACAAGTAATTTTATTACATAATGCGCCTTACTTATAACTAGGGCCAGACGGAATCTAGGGACGTTTTTTGCTATTTCTGCTGAGAATTTAGTAAAAATATGCAGATTTCTGCGGAATTATTTTGGAGTATCATAACTAAATATTTGAAATAAATCTTAATATGTGAAATAAAAAATAATATCTTTTTAAACTTGCATTTAATGTTTAAAATGCAAATCCAATTAGATTCACTTTATTTGGTAAACAAAGCACGTCTCTTATATAATATATCTACTAAAAGACTGAAAATATTACTGTACAAACTGCATTGTACATAAATTAGATGAAAATGTTCACATTAGTCAATAATATTACTGTAATAATTTTAAAAAATGAATAAATATAGATTTACACACATTTACTCAAGTAAATAAACAGAATTAATAATGGGCTAAAAGTCTGTGTGCACAGATTCCGAGGGCCCATAACATGTTACCCCCAACACTGCATATAGCTATACTAAATATCTCCAAGAGTTGTTTTGACAGAAACTTAAAACAAGATAACTTTGTGCAATTTCAATATATATGCATGCATACCTGAAATCCAACACAACAATGACTCTGTCCCAAATAGCACACTCTAAGGTTATGAAATGTCTCACAGTGATCACCTTGATCTTTTAAACAACTTTTAAACAATGCAAAGGAAAAACATTTCACTTTCTATTAAACAGTTGTCATGTAAAAGTACTCTAAGTGCGCTAAGTAATTCTGACACACAATCAAATCATACATTGTATTCAGTAGCGGCTAGTGCTCCAAAGACTGCTCCAGCTCCAGCAAAAATAATTGAACAAGCACAAAACTGTATTTTGTAGAGTGTTTACAAAAACATTGCCAAAACAAAGGCTGAGAAAAACACAAACATCATGCAACACGCTTCTTTAAACACTATATAAACAAGGAGGATTCCAGCACAAATAAATATATAAATAAAACGAAAGAGTTCAGATTTATTTTCCACCACAAATAGCAACACCCTGCAGCAAAACCGGAAAAAAAGCAGTGTGGTTAAATATGCGTAAGTATATGCATTGCCACAGGGTTCTAAAGATTTCTCCTCAGATTTGTATGCGTGTACACGTGTACAGTAATCATACATTAAAATTCCCCTCGATAAAAAAAACATCATACTCTAACCAACTCGCATAACACACACAAATACAGTCCACATATCAATACTGTGCTTATTACCATAGAGATTTTCAGCATAAAAATAAAACTGAGTGCTGAGACAAATTAATGTGTCCTTCTCTTAGAAGCAAACATAGCAATATTCTTGGCAACAGCAGTCGCTTTTTGTGGCCCCAAACAGAGACAACTGACATGATTTAATTTCAACTGAAATATAGAACAAAAGTACTGTGGGGAGTTCAAGGGCAAAAAAGGAAATTGTAATTTCAACTATTGGCCTCTAAAACTGCTAGTGTTTTGTCTACCGTGTAGGTGTCTTGGTAGAAAGTCTTATGTTCACACCCCGGGTCACTTATCACATGATGATAGTGTGGGATGTGCTGGATGTTTCCACTGATATACAAGAAATCACATTTAAGCATGTTTAACATCCCTTATGTTGTATATTTTTGACCTTTCTACACTGCTTCAGCTCACTGCAGGCTACAATTACATCATTTCCTATGGACAAAGGTCATGTGACAAAAGGACAGACAAAATGATGTCATGGCCATTGAACAACGAGAACATAGTTTCTCTAAAATGCCCCACAGCAACTTTGCTTAAAATACCCATATCCTGTTTCTCTCCTCCTGCCTAATGCACTATGATCTGCATCTAAATCTATATGTATTTATACAAGATGTCACGGTTAAACACGGCAGTGCAGATATTCTGAATTTCAATTTAGAGTCTGCTATTATACACAACAGTTCAGTCAACAATGAGAAAATTACATTTCAGACACTATTTTGCGAGATATTGTCCACCAAGGAAACAGATCAAAATAAACCACACCACAACTAGCTCTTTTTTAATAATGTGGCTAAATACACAAAGCATTGATGTTAATGGCTGAATCAGTGTTTTTGAAACAGTTCTTTGAAATCAATGATTTTATGTATTATTTAATGAGCTGTTAGGGGTAGACTGGCCATCTGGCAGACCGGGCAGTTTCCCGCTGGGCAGAAGCACTTTTTGGGCCGGGCTGATCATAGTCTTAGATCTGATCGGCCCATAAAAGGCTTAGCAGCCTATAGTTTTTTCTGCCTTATTAATTGACGATGCTGTGATCTGTGACTCTCTGAAAGTAATATGTTTTTTTTTTCAGACAGACAGACCGGGCCGGCCCATGTGACACTCTGCAGCCCATTGGTTATTTTCTTTATTGACATTGGGCTGGCCCAAACACAAACTCCTAGTATTTTGCCCTCTGTGTGAGCATGCAAGGTCTGTGTGTATTTGTCAAAATAGTCGAGAGTCAGAGAAATGGAGAAGAAACGGAAGGTAGACTCAGAGAAATGGCAGGAAACACACCGGCATTTCATTTAGCAGTTCTGAAAATGTCTCCGTTCATTCTAGTACACGGCTAAAAATGCAAATCACGTGACCACACACACTCTGCCAAGAGCTGCAGCCAGTAGTTCAGCTGGTGCTTTGAGATGAACCCCAGGTGAGAGTATAGTGCACGTCGGACAGTTCATCAAAGATCTACTGCTGGATCTCATCTCACTATAGTTGTTAAACTTGATATTGAAATCATCTTGTTGTCTCTATCTAACAACTCTTCAGTCTTTTGAATCACTTGTTCTCAGGTAACTCTGTTTTGGCTGAAAAATAAAATAAAATAAATTACTAATGTTTTGCTTCTTACACTTTCTTTACATATCTGAAACTTGCCTATAGCACTTATTTATTGTTGCTATTATAGTTGTGTAAATTGCTTCCTTGTCCTCATTTGTCAGTCGCTTTGGATAAAAGCGTCTGCTAAATGACTAAATGTAAATGTAAATATGTTATTTATGTAACCAATTACACCAATTCTGCACATTGATTGATTGCTTGTCTTAATCGTATAAATTTATTGTATGTTATACTTTTATAATGGTCATTATTGATTATTAAAATTGATATTCTGCAAAAGAGACGGGGTAAAAAAATACATATATATATTATTTATGTATTTATTTGATTCACTGATCTGTTTATGTTTTTGTACTATGTAAATGTTTTTATACTACATCCCCTTTTGTTAATGTTTTTTTTTTTTTTGTTTTAGTTTTTTGTTTGTTTTTTAGGAGGGGGATGGATGTTGTGTAATTTATATTTTGTTTTTGTCTTATTGTGTGACTGTAATTAATTGTGGGACCCCCTTGAAAATAACATGGTACATCACAAGGGATTTATCCTAATGAATAAATATAAATATCCTCCAAGCTCATGGGAGTTACACACAATTATTTTTTAACTGCACCATGACTTTATAATCTATACTGTACATTATTTCTGTTAAGTGGCACGACTTTTGTCTAAGCAAATAAGACCTTCGTCTTTCTTCTTTCGGATGAGACGTTAAACCGAGGTCCTGACTCTCTGTGGTCATTAAAAATCCCATGGCACTTCTCGTGAAAGAGCAGGGGTGTAACCCCGGTGTCCTGGCCAAAGTCCCTCTATCGGCCCTCCCAATCATCCCCTTCCACCGAATTGGCTCTATCACTGTCTCTCCACTCCACCAATAGCTGGTGTGTGGTGAGCGCACTGGCGCCGTTGTCCTGTGGCTGCTGTCGCATCATCCAAGTGGATGCTGCACACTGGTGGTGGTGTGGAGAAACCCCCCCTCATGATTGTGAAGCGCTTTGGGTGTATGGCCATACACAATAAATGCGCTATATAAATACACATTGCATACACATTGCATTGCATTGCATTGCAAATACACATTGCATTGCATAGCTTACTGTCCTAATTAAATAATTAAAAATCAAGGCATGATCATATTTTATTTTGGTAAAATAAGAGTAATCTAGAGGCCTTTGCCTTTCATATAGGCCACTTCTGATACCAAATGATCAACTAGTAGTCAAGTTTTTATTTGTTGTTCCTAAAACTTGAATATGCGACAAGACTTTTGTCAGGTAGTGTACTACTGTATAAATAGCATGTTGTCACTGCCATACAACTTGCCAATACGTTGCTTCACTATATGCCATTAGTCCATTAGACACGCACTTAATAATCACGCGGGAAGTCATGGGTCATCTGGGCACTTTTTACAAACAGAGAGCCTGCTGTTTTCTCCTGTACCGTATATAATAAGGAAATATGGATATTTTGGGTGCTGTTTGTCTCTGTTTGATTCTTGAATATGGCTTATGCTGAACTGCAAAACACAAACAGTGTATCATACGTGCATTACTCAGCTAGCTGGGTTCGATTATTGACGGTTTAACACGATCCAGTTTTGTTCTTCAAAATTTATCTAGCTGTTGTCATAGCAACAGTTCTGTAGGCTCAAGCCTGCTCAGGAGCAGCTTACTTCATATAAACAGGATTAGATTGTGTCTTTTCAAGTGAAGGTGATGCTGAAAGTCGGTACTAACTGCTCATATTTTCTTACTTGAATATTATTATGTTGGGGAAAATAAAAAATATGCTGGCATGGTGGCTAAGTGGTTAGCATGGTTGACTCACAGCAAGAAGGTCACTGATTCGAGTCCCAAGGCGTTTCTGTGTGGAGTTTGCACGTTATCCTTGTGTTCACTTGGGTTTTCTTCAGGTGCTCTAGTATCCCTCACAGTCCAATTGAAATATGTAGTAGAAAAACTATGAAAAGTTACGTTATTTAAATATTCCACAATTATTTTCAACTATGGAGTGCTGATGTTTAAGGTGCGCGGTGTGTCATGTCAGATGGATGCACTTGGTGAGCTTCTGAGGTTGCTTGTAGCTATTTTTACCACAAGACAACTCAGAAAATAAACTGCTGATATGATAACACATTGTGTGGCTTTCGGTGGTAATTTTTAGTCAAAGGGATGCAAGTGTTCACGATCATTGATTTTTTTTTTTTACCCCACAACGATTATAAATGCTTCCGGATATCGAGTGAAATCCATATTGAGAAGAGGCAGAGAAAAGAAACACTAGACAACAAACATTCTGAAACTTCCTCACTGCAGTGAAACCAATTGCCAGGTCTCACTGTGAATAAACTTCCCCCTTCAGACAGTGAAAAAAATTGGCATGTTCACATCCTGCCGTTTCTCAGTGAGACTTTCACTCGATATTCCAAAGCGTTTAGACTCTTTCGCTGATGGTACATTTGGTTTAAGTGCACACTTATATATATCTCCACCTGTGCACTCTTTCAGCAGCTGCAGTTTACTAAAAGCCTTAAAGTTTCCAGGTATCTTCTTATTCTTCTTTCATCTTCTTATCACTATAAGCAGTACTTAAGACATGCATCATTTCTTTTCTGTGTGGTTTTCTTTTTTTAATACTTTCTTTACGTTTTTTAAACATTCAAACATGGCGAAGCAGTGGCGCAGTAGGTGGTGCTGTCGCCTCACAGCAAGAAGGTCGCTGGGTCGCTGGTTTGAACCTCGGCTCAGTTGGCATTTCTGTGAGGAGTTTGCATGTTCTCCCTGCCTTTGCGTGGGTTTCCTCCGGGTGCTCCGGTTTCCCCCACAGTCCAAAGACATGCGGTACAGGTGAATTGGGTAGGCTAAATTGTCCGTAGTGTATGAGTGTGTGTGAATGTGTGTGTAGATGTTTCCCAGAAATGGGTTGCGGCTGGAAGGGCATCCGCTGCGTAAAAACTTGCTGTATAAGTTGGCGGTTCATTCTGCTGTGGTGACCCCGGATTAATAAAGGGACTAAGCCGACAAGAAAATGAATGTATGAATGAAACATTCAAACACAACGACTTACACATTTGGTCCAACAAACATTCACCCAACAATTGACAATAAAAAATAGTATATCCAAACAATACATAGAGAAGTAAAATAATTATGCAAAAAAAATACATAAGATCTGATTCCAGGTTTATTAGGGTCATGCTAAAATGTAATATAAAAATGGTATGGACGTTGGGGTTGTTGTGCGCGCCAGGCTAGAGTCATGCTGCAAGGCCACATCCGATGCGATTTAGAAGTGAAGAGCGGGGGGTTAATGGGGGTGCGGCAGGCCAGATTGACTGTCAGGCCACTGGGAAATGTTGCCCGCTTTGGTAAATTTACATCAAAGCCTATAATCATATGATAAATATACTAACTGCATTTCGGGGGGTGGGGGGTCTTTCATGTTGTACAACGCAAGTAGGCTACTCAGAATTATTTGACAACGTTGTCACTGTCAACGCAAACAAACTGGAAACTTACTTTTGGTTTATTTGTGTTGATTTCAAGTGACATGACAGGTGCAGGTGTCCATAGTAAATGACGTCAGTTGCATAGGAAGCGTGGGTGCCTGAGCGTGCAAGCCCGAGAGTGCAAGCCTGAAAATGCAAGTTCAACTCTACAGCCAGAGTAGAGTAGATCGAGACAAATAGTAGGTAAAGGAGAAAATAGTAAAGCTGAAATCGACCAAGGATAACAGCATGTTTTTTTGTGTGTGGTTTTCATCAGAAAATGACAACCAAAACCAATAAGGCATTGTGTCATTATTTTGTACTGTATCCACAGCCGTGTTGCATTATTAATACTAAGAGGTAAAGGGCCAGTAGGGGTCACTGAAAATAATGGCAGCCCAAACAGTCCAAAATATGTATAAAATTATGTGGATTTTTCAAAATAATGCAAAAATCTTAGATTTTTATTTTTCTCTACATATTTTATAGGGAGACATCATTATTAACATTACAGTAGGCATACACGTCTTAATACCCAGGCTTCTCTTTAAAAACATCTCAAATAAAACAGCTCCATATTTAACAAATTATACAAAAGACCTGAAACAGAGGCGATTCAACCTCTATTACAGATTCTAGAAGTGTGTTGTGCATACACCCCATGCCTGTGTCCAATATAAACCCAATTCCCTTGATATAATGAGACAACCATTTGTGGTGGTGTTGAAACCATAGTGTATAACATCGAGCACTCATTCGATCCCACAATGCACCACAATAACAAGACAACTGATGCGCACTCAAAGACAGAATACAAATAATGCAGCCCAAATGACTTCCAGCATCATGCCAAAGTTGAACCGTCCATTCATTTTCCAAACCACTGGTTCAGTGTGGGTACTGCCAGTGCTGGGAGTCGATTCCAAAAAGAAAGAATCAATTCCTTGATTTCAGCACATTGTGAAACATTAGAATCAGCTTCAACAAAAGGAACTGACTCCTCTTTACAATCCATTTTCAGTTAAACAGAGCAAATATGTTACTGAATGTTGTTTGCTGATGGCACGTCCACTGTTATTGCTAAAACAGGTTCTTTTAGATGTTTTGCTTCATCGGCTATAAAAACCATTCAGTAGTACACAGCTGCCATCAATACAGCAGATTTCGAACAATTTGTGATACAACATGCTGAGACATACTAATAAAGCTATATATAAATGCATTAAGTGAAAGAAATGCATTAAGAAAGAAAGAAAGAAAGAAAGAAAGAAAGAAAGAAAGAAAGAAAGAAAGAAAAAAAGAAAGAAAGAAAGAAAGAAAGATTACATTTAAAACGTTTCCCCTGAACATATTTAAACCCACAAATAATGTTTTTTTTTTTTGTTTGTTTTTTTGTGGAAAAGGTTTCTCCAAAAGACACACAAAAAATTGTCTTTAAAACAGTAAACAAAGGCTCAAGTCTGGAAGATTGCATAAATGCACACAGACATGGCAGTCATGACCAATGTCAGGATTTAAAATGAAAATATGTATATTTTATATATATGAGTACTATCACAATCGTAGCAGTGAGATATGGCTGTATATCGGCACTGGTAGGAGGCGTGCGCGGCCCCGTGCCTTAGTGTCCCCACCAGTGCCGATATACAGCCATATCGCACTGCTACGAGTGTGATATTGCGTTTATACAACAGTTAGACTGCATAATTGTGTATATAAAAACAAAATCAAACACAGAGAGTGTCAAAAACCCTTTTGTATGAGGAACTACTTTCTTCCGCATTGGATTCAAATCATAAGCTGACAGTGAAACATTTGAGCAAGCATCCTTTAAACTTTAGCTCTGTAGTGTCTGTTTTTTACAGCAACAGTGAAGCTGAATATTAAAAGAATAATGCCAATATTAGCCTATATACTGTGACAACATTATGCATTTTTTATTTAATTAATATTTAGGTATAAATTGAAAAACCTTTACTGACCAATATTACACTCCATGTTTTTGAGGAGGAACATTATTGAATCCACTGTAGATGGCTTTAGTACTGTCCTGCACTCACTGATGGTGCGTCCAGCAACTCTGAACACCCTTTCACTGCTGCTGTTGCCCGGGATGCATGCAGTAGTGCTACTGATCTGGATAAGTTTGCAAGTTTTAGGTAGGATTGTTTGTTCCATCCAGCTGATTAGAACATCCATTTAATTTTCCCTGACAGCGTTTTCAATGTAGCGAGTGTCCTCGTCATTTTCCTTTCCATTTTCCCCTTTCATTCTCTTTTTGACTTCTCTGTCATCACTTGTTCCACCTTTTCAGGGATGCGTTTCTAATGTTGTAACAAACGATTTGATTAATTAAGAGCCCGAGCCTGGCCCAACCCTGTATAAAGTGATAGAAATTAAGCCTGAACCCACCCGAACCTGTAGGTTCCTTCGGGTTCGGGCAAAGATATTCAGCTCTAATTTGTAATAATATATAACTCCTAAATAAAAGCATGCATGTAAATTTCTGGCAATTCAGTAAATAGTATATTTGTTCTTGCTGCTTGCAGTAGCACTACTGTGCTGTCATGGCAACTCATTCACTGTTAATAAAATGTGGTTATTTTATTTACTTGTGTTTTTTATTTGTATAATCTATGTTAAGACGTTACAACTTTAAATAGTCTTACAAAATTATATTATATGTTTTTAAAATATTAAATAATCATTACAAAGCATTTTGGGTTTCAGTTTCAGTTTTTGGCCAAGTGCATCCATAATTATCGGTTTTGGACCAGTATTTTCATTTTGGTGCATCCCCAACTATATAGCAGAGTTTTTGGGTAAGTTGTGTCTGGGTTCTGGTAAAGGCACTGGGAGTTTGGCTTCTGTCTGGCTGACATCTGTGGTTTCCAAGCTTTGTTGTGGGCCAATTATGGCTGGCTTGTGGGGCTATTGAGAAGTTGTGGATGAGTTTTGGCCTGCTTCCGCCAATGTTCTGAATGACTTTCGGCAAGCAGTTTTCGGATCAATCTTGGGCTCTAATTCTATGTGTTATGTGGGCCAAAATCACTGCCGAAACACAGCCAGATTGTTATTTGGGGTAGCAATTTCTTATCAGTATACTGACATCATCAACCTTCATGGTAAAATGCTATAAAAACAGACCAACAGCACACTACCAAAACAGTCAGCTTTTCTAAATCAACCAAAACAACTTCTTATAAAACACCAGAGTTTTTTCCTTAAATTGGCTGGTGAAGCCACAGTTTGAGATAAATAACAGATTCAACAGTCAATAAAATATGACCGCACAAATAAAACAGTGTGTTCTTTCTGTCACTACGCAACTCAGAGCTTAGCAGGAGCTTTTCACATTTCTTCTCACGAGGACGCATGGTAAACAGCGCGTGATAGAGAAATAATAATGAATCTGAGGGGTCTTAGGAGGCTAATGACTTTCCCGAGGAGCTGAACGGAGTCCCGCCACAGGGGCACGATAAGAAAAGTCCCCCTCTTTCTCTCCTTCTAAGCGCAGCCGCCCTATATCCTCTTAGTTAATTTATGCAGCATCTTGCAGTATTCCCTAAGTGAGAATCACGGACATGAACAGAATCTGAATTCAAGTTGAAACCCACAACCCCTCCCTTCTAACCATGTAAAATCGTGTCACCGTGCTCGGCTTGCTCAGATGTGGACTTTGTGCTTGAGTGGAGCTACAGTAAACACTGCGAGAGATTGAATCCCAGTGTCGCTGACACGCGTCTTCACCTCGCCGAGCGGTAATTCTGTGGCATCTCACAGTGTCGCTCAGCTCTACTTTTTGCCGTCTCAAACCCGTCACCTCCTGCCAAACACCTTGCGGCATCAATCTTATTTTGTCGGGTATTGTGAAACAACACAGGCATACACACAGAGATCATTCTAGTATGAACTCTTGACATATTTACCTTACTTCAAATATATATATATATATATATATATATATATATATATATATATATATATATATATATGTATATATATATATATATATATATATATATATATATATATATATGATTTAAACAGTTCAGGTGCAAAAACTTCTAAGTGTCGTCTGAAAATTTCCTTTTAAATGAGCATTTTTCTCAGCCTCTCATGTTTATGTTACGTTATTTTATTTTAAAGGCAATAAAAATAACATGTTTTTTGCTATAAAAGTTTAAATATTGAACCTACACAATACCCTGATAAAATGTGACCATGTGACTTTGAAAACATGATGTTTTTTGCATCTGGACTCTTCATAAAGAAACATCATAGAATTTATTCATTCATTTTCTTTTCAGTTTAGTCCCTTCATTAATCTGGGGTCGCCACAGTGGAATGAACCGCCAACTTATCCAGCATATGTTTTCACAGCTGATACCCTTCCAGCCGCAACCCAACACTGGGAAACACCCAAACACTCTTGGATTCACATTCATAAACTATGCCCAATTTCTGGGAAAAGAAATTTAAAAAGAAAACCCATCTCTGGGAAACATCCGCAACACTTATTCACACACACTCATACACTAAAGACCATTTAGCCTAACAAATTCACCTATACCACATGTCTTTGGACTTGTGGGGGAAACCGGAGCACGCGGAAGAAACCCACGCAAACACAGGGAGAACATGCAAACTCCACAAAGAAATGCCAACTGGTCCAGCCGGGCTCGAACCAGCGACCTTCTTGTTGTGGGATAATTGTGCTACCCACTGCGCCACCATGACGCAGGTTTTAATTATTACTATGGAAACTGCATTGATTATAATAGAGCTGTAATGATTGCTGTTTTTTTTTTCTTCTAATAAAGGATAGTTCATCCAAAAATAAAAAGGGAAACATTGTGAAGAAACCTAGAAGTCTGTAAACTAGGGGTGTAAAATGATCACGGTTGTTCCATGAATTGCACTGATCACAACCCACGGTTCGGAACACACGTAACCCGCATATTAATACTTTTTATTTTACTTGTAGATTAATCCTAAATTTGTAACGAACGCAGAGAGACCGCCTCCCGCATCATTTAAATCACATGTATTAAAGCATTTAGGCTTTGCTGTAAAATATAATGATGACGGAAGAAAATGTGGTGGATTATTTGGGATGTGGTGGGTTTTATTTAAAAGTGTTTCCTGTCACTACTTGTTTTGCCTGCATCAATGCATTCAGTGTAAGCCACATGATTAATCATTAAAAAAATCAGGATCTCAACACCCACGCAACATAAATTATAAAGGATGGTGATTTGCATATGTTTAATAATCGCTGCATTTAAGTCTGAAAATGCAAAAATCAAGAAAGAGATTGAGTCTTTAGTTTTTTGAGTTATTGAGTTCCAAACAGTCAAAGAACACAGAAGTACTGGGATAACAGTTTATAGTTTAGATATAACCACTAATGTTTATGGTGAAGATTAAAAACACCAACATATGCATTTAACAATGCTCAAAAATGAAAGTTGTAGGCAGCAATTACATTATTTAACCAAAAGGTTGCAACAATCAGCCATTAAAATATGCCACTGAATAATTTTTCACAAATGACACATTTAGCAATAAAACAAAGTTTTTTGAGTGAATAACTCAATCATTTATTGAAAATGAGACTAAAAATAAACATGGGATGTACAATTGATGATGTTAGATTTATACATTTAGCGTTAACAGCAACATTACTGACCCTGAATTTTCACAGTGAATATTTTACTATTTATTTTTATTCAGCTGATTATGTTTTAATTTTATTTTTTAATAAAATTGCAGGTTCTAAGTTCTGTTTGTTAAAACCAAAAGTGTCTTGCAGTACTTTTTTGTAATAAATGGAAAGCAAATTACATTTGTCGACTACTGTAAACATTGACTTTCATTCGGTACCTATATTACACCATAAAAAAATGCTGGGGTCCACACAATTCACTCATATTGTCCCAACATAAAACGATTAAGTCGACTTAACAAAATTAATTAGATTAAATCTAAAACAATTAAGTTGTCCCAAAAAAAAATCTCAAGAATCATTTCAGCTCATTTTAAATAAGTAGTTTTGGACTATCATAAGAGCCAATGGTTATAAATTTATGTATTTCTTCAAAATACATTTTTAGTGTTCCACAGAATAAACAAACAAATAAAAAATCTGAACCAACTGAGAGTAAGTAAACAGTGAGTAAATCTTTAATTTTGATTGAACTGTGTCTTTAAATTATTGCGAAAACCAATAAATCCATCATCATAACCTAAACTGGCATTGCTCTAAAGCACAAACCTTTACGGGTTTTACTGGTTAGAATTAGGGCTGCAAAAAATATATTTCAGCATTGATATTGCGATGTTCACATCCACAATAGTCACATGGCAGAAAAGTACATTGTTGAGTTTATATGTTATATGAGATTATAGTTTACTAGGTGCCACAGTTCAGAATGCAGAACATTTTTGGAATAATGAAGAGTTTATCATAATTGAGTGAAAGTTACTATTTGCATGTGCTTTAAGCATTCAGGCACATGAGTATAAAGTATTCAGGCACATGAACATTTCACTGATTTTAGCTCTAAATAAAGCTATATTCATGCAAAGACTATACGGTTTAAATCTGATTATGCAATTTCTGCACCTGAATACTGTGATGTATCATATTTCACTCCAATCTTCCCAAAAAAACACCATAATCTTTCAGAATAATCTCAATCAGTCTAAATGAATGAAATCTTTCCAAAACATAGCTATTCCTGCTAAATGGTGAAATATTATACATATCACAATACAAAAATTGCAGCAAGAGAAAATATCACAACTTCAAATTAGTTAGAATACTACCGTCGCAACCATAATTACTATAATAATTAATGTTGTTTTTCTTTTCATTAATATTCATTTCATTATGATTGTTCTTCCTCTCAGCCCCTAATCTGTTGGCTTAAGGCAATAGTTCACCCACATATTAAAATTCTGTCATCATTTACTTGCTCTCTATTTGTTTCAAACACACTTGAGTTTTTGTCTGCTAGTTAAACAGAAAAGAAGATATTTTGAAGAATGCTGCAAACCGGTAACCATTCACTTCATTGTACATTTCCAATCAGAAGAAAGCTGGAAGCCTGTAAAAACTGACTTCCATAGTAGTGTATTTGTTTTTTTTCTACTATAGAAGCCAATGGTTACAGGTTTTTGTCTTTCTTTAAAATACCTTTTTTATGTTTAACAATAGAAAGAGCCAAATAATGAGTCAGAGCCAACTGAGGGTGAGTAAATAGTTATTCTATTTTCATTTTTGTTTGAACTATCCCTTTAATGACACAAAAACCAATGAATCATTCCATCCATCCATCCTAAATAGGCTATAGATGTTCTACAAAACCATTTAAATCTACTGGCTTTGCTGGTTAGAATACTACTATAATGGCAGCGTGATGGTGCAGTGGGTAGCGCTGTCGCCTCACAGCAAGAAGGTCGCTGGTTCGAGCCTCGGGTCAGTTGGCATTTCTGTGTGGAGTTTGCATGTTCTTCCCGTGTTCGCGTGGGTTTTCTCCAGTTGTTATAGACGTGGGTTATCTAGACGTTGTATAGTTGAATTATAAGCTAAATTGGACATAGTGTATGTGTTAATGAGTGTTTATGCGTGTGATGGGTTGCAGCTGGAAGGGCATCCGCTGTGTAAAACATATGCTGGATAAGTTTGCGGTTCATTCCGCTGTGGCGACCACTGATTGATAAAGTGACTAAGCCAAAAAGAAAATGAAAGAATAAAACTCTGAAACTTCCACAATCACTACCATTGGAATTTCTGTAAATGTTTCTATTGTTTTTCTTTTAATTAAAGTTCATTTTATTTGTATTGTTCATCACCTACGCCCCTAATCTGTTGACTTAAAGTAATAATTCATGCACATATTAAAGGTGCCATATACTGCATTGGTTTAATAAGTTAAATTGTTCTCTGATATCTACATAGTAGGTTTATGGCTTTGGTAAGTACAAGAAACGGTTGTATAAGCTTATTTATTACTTCACAAAATACCCATGAAATCAGATTGACCATCTATGGCTCATGTCGTGCTTTGCACACACATTTCTATGCTGAACATGAACAAGTATAAACCCAATCAGAGTGATGTTAACCTAAGTTGGCGGTTCTTTCCGCTGTGTCGACCCCTGATGATTGAAGGGACTAGGCTGAAAAGAAGATGAATGAATGAATTAATGAGTAATTTCTTTATTTTGGGGGGGATTAAACTGTACCTTTATTGACTAAGATGCTTTGTTTTGTTACTTGCCAAACGAGTTTCAAAACAGAAGAAAGAAGAAATTTGGAAGGTAGAGAGAGAGACTGAGAGCAAGAGGGTAAAGGGGCTGTGTGAAGTGGCATGTTTCCAGGAGAGTCAGCTTTGAGATGCACTAATTAAGGGAGCCATAATTAGAGCTGCATCTGACAAACAGAGAGGAGCTTTCATCTCTATCTGCTCCTCTCTGGGCAGAAACCCCTACACGCGCTCTGCACCTCTCTCCTCATTTCTCCTGCATCCTGATTTACTGCTCCTCAATCTCCTCCATATTTCCTCAGCGCTTTTACATCTTACTTACACTAAGAGATGAGATGAGATACAAGTGGAAAAATGCCAAGCAAGGAAACATACTACTCAAGGATAGACTAGAGATATTTAGCCCGTCTTGCAGCATTTTTTTTCTGTCTACTTCTTTCATAGTGGCTCATCTTGTATGCGGTACACGTTTATCAGCCAGTTTTATCTGACTTTTAAATTTATCCCATCATTTTTTATTTTTGTGTCATCAACACAGAGTTGTAAAAGTTAACTAAAACCGTGAAAATTAAATCATTTTTGTAGCTTGAAATGAGATTTTGACAGATTTTTTTTATACCAGCTACACTATTAAAATAGAAAAAAAAAACATTTTATTTAGTTTAAATATAAAACAACACAATAAAGAAATATAGTTAAAATTAAATATAGTCTAAAAATAAAAAATAACGGCTGTACAACACAAATATATGTACCCAAAATAAATAAACTGATGCTAAAATAACCCTGTTAATCACACTACAACAATTATATATATATATATATATATATATATATATATATATATATATATATATATATATATATATATATATATATATATATATATATATATATCAGAGGTCGCGTTAACCGAATATTTTCTGTCATTGACAGATTTTTTCAGCAGTGACGGAAAAATCTGAAGGTGATCTGTCATTTTGACGGATTATGCTGAGGGTGATCTATTGTAATTTGTAGCTAACTGTAATTCCCACTCCTGTCCAGCTGATGGCGATTGCCCTTGTTTTGTCTCCTCTTTGTCACCACTTTGACAGCTGTTGTTACGGGCCAACCAAGCGGCAACAAGGAGGTCAGGTGGTTTGGAGTGCGTTGTGAGCACCATGCACTACTGAACGCAGAGGGGTGAAGCCGGGCCCCTGGTGCTGAAGGAGCGCGTGCTGCAGTATTTTTTTCCCGGTGAAACGAGTGCTTGCAAGACTGGGAAATCCAACATTCAGAAAATCCAGCAAACTTCTGATCACTACCTTATAAATGTTTCCTAACTACAAAACGCCAAAATCGGCCCGAGCTCGGCTGCCCTTAGGCGCCTCCGGCTCCGACTCCAACTCAGCATTGACGAGTGTTATCCGGGCTGAGTATGGCCCGCAGCTCGCTCCCGCACATGCGTTTGTGATGTGGCTTTGAAGCACTGGCCCGATTCCTGTTAATCATATCTGGCCCGAGTCTGTCTGTAGAGTCCAAGCCGCTTCTGGCAATGACTCTCCAATGTGGCAGCAAAACGCGGCTTCAGCCTCCAGAACAAATTTATAACTGTCACGATAAGTTGACTTTCCGAGGCAAAGACACAGAATTTAATGACAATTGCCTCTGCATCAATCTCTCTTGATGCGTTTGATTACACACAGGCAAGCACCCAGTTCAGGTCGACGCAGGAGGGAGATATGAGGTAAGGCAGATATGAGTTATTGTTCATTTGTCAAAAAAATAAAAGAATAATTTAGCCTATATGCTCGTCGTGCAAGTTCATTATTAAAATAGGAGTAAAAAAGCGATTAGAAAATATCCTAATTAAATGACGGTCAATAATTGGTTATGATGGAATTTTTACAACCCTCTCCGTCAAAATGACAGACAATGAGAAAGTCTAACGCAAGAGTACTATATGTAGTTTCCACTACATTCATTCTTCTATGGCAGGGCGCCACACCAAAATTCATCCCGTCACAGCTACATTTAAAACGTTCATTCATTTTTGTTTTTTTTCAATAGAGGGTTATAATCATACCAAAACGCAGGGCTCGAAATTGCGACCACTTTGGTGGCATATGCGCCCGAATTTTTATCTATGCGACCTCAAAATATATTTGGGAGCATTTCTGCGAGTGCTTAAAATTGTTGTGTGCGACCAGTTTTTACTGCAAAATGTTCAGCACATGCGCGGATTCAGGAGACATTCACGTAGAATGCATCTCTCTAAGCTCTTTGTCTGCACTTGAAACGGGAAACGCAGTGCTCAGGAATGGTTTAAAACAGTTGTCATGTCATCTTGCTGCAGTAACAAGTCCGTAATGCTTGCCCCGCCTTTGTGCTCTTCTTATTGGCCCACCACTGCTCTAGCACTGAAAGCGAATGATTGGTTAATGTCAGCTGTCAATCACTCAGCCAGCGCCTTCTTGCTTGGGATGACAGAGAGAGAAACTACCGCGAAAAACTAAAGCGCTAAAGATGAGAATGAAAATGACACTGGCAGATTTTGTTTTAGAAACCATGGCATCTAAAGTTATAAATAATGACACATCTTAGTTGTGATCATGTGCTGAATGTTAATCCACCATCTACACTTTTCCAAGAGTGGATAAAAGACTCCGTTGGCTTCAAGTCCGCTATTAAAAGTCTGTGGGATGGAGTTTTCAGGTAACAGTTTGCCACATCTAGCACGAGAGCTTCTGTTTAATCCTTCATTTAATCGCCAGATGCTGTCCGCCGTGCAAGGGACAGCTATATGTAAAATTTAACACTACGTACACCATCGGCATCGCAAACGGGATTGCACTGAGTAAACTAATATCGCTACTCATGAAAAGACAGTATTGCTATTAACATGACGTATGCATATAATAAGGTACAGTATATGTCAAAAGCATCAGTGCAATATCAGACAGCACTTGTGAGAACAGCACAGTTATACCGTTAACAGATTCATTCAAGCAGTGTGTGCAGGGCCGGTGAGCGCTCCGTGTATGCTTTAGTCACTCAGTCATGTTATAAAATGTATTTCTTGTGATAACGGGATTTCGTTGAGACATATTTTCCTCACGCTTGCATATATATTTTTTTTTTTTTTTTTTGCTTGTTAGTTTGATTACTGTTGATTTCAAATGCAATAAATCTGTTTGTATAAAACTTGTAGTAACGGTGCTCATAATTGGTGGGTGCGACTAAATTTTGGCTGATGCATCGGTGCTACCAAGAAAAAAGGTTAATTTCGAGCCCTGAAAACGTATTAAAAGGTAAGTAAATTATAACAGCGCAAACCTTTCTATAACCGTAGTAGTGCAGTGCGTTACTTGTTTAACCCTTTAAGGTGAAATGCTGACCGCCTAAGCATGATGCATGATGCAGGAGGCCAGCAAACACAACGTATAGCTTTCAGTTATGATGAACACAGTTTGCATTATTATACTTTAGATAAAGGTCTTTGGTTCTGCATACAATGACTTTATTTTGCTGGAGTTTATAGCCGTTTCACTTTACTTCAGGACGCATCAATGCCGCTCTGTAGATCTGTTGGAGACATTCATAAATATTCATAGCAAATCTAATAAATGTTGGAGACATACTCGTTACATAAATGCACTAAATCGCACTTCAGCAGCGTTCATTTGAGCGCACAAGAAAATCTGCACTTCAGCAGCGTTTATGCAAAGGGGCGTGCGAGAAGTTTTGTGCACGAACAAAGGAAATCGGCACACAAGCAAAGAGATTCACATGCTCTGATTACATAAATGCGATCTCGACTTGTAACACTGCACTCACAATATTTTTCATTAAAATAACGTCATAGTTGGTAGATATGTGTAATAGGCCTATATATAAATGTATACATGTATACAACAGTTCATTATGGTTCCTGAATCTGATTGGTTGATAGCTGTGCAATATTCTGCAAATAACAGCACTCGTACAGCCTCTTGACCTTTCACCCTTGTGTATTACTCCACCCACATACAGCAACAAGCAGAGGACACTTAACAGTTTGACAAATATTGCTGCTGTTTGACAACACATTGTACTTTTGCAGTACTTGTTTAGATTGCAACTATGTAGTTTATTTATAAGGATAGTGCCTATTTTAAACGGTTATAATTTTGGAGCATCGGATTCAGTGCATCGGCCGCTATCAGCCTGTCTGAGAAAGTGATGACGTTCCGCCACTAGATGGCAACAAAGTCCTTAGGGGAGAAAAACTGTATTTTCCCAGTGTCAATTTCAAACTACAGCAGAACAAATCATTATAAATCAGGTAAGTGTCATTCTGAGTCGATCTCTCTCTTTTGTATTCTGTAGTGCTGTATTTCTACCACAGAAATTGGTTGTGATTGCATTGCTTTAGCCTTTCAGAGTTAATTATTGTGAAATCCTGATTGCAACACAGAAATACTAGTAAACTAATGGCATTTCATGCTGTTCAGCCTTATAATCTTAAAATGTCAGAAAAATCACCTGTTTTGTCATCACTTTAGACATTACGCTATAAAAATCATTCAAACACTAGCTCTCAAGTGACATTGGTGAAGTAGCAATGGTTTCTGCTGTTTTGACGCCAGCTGCAGATGTGAATGAATGGCGGAAGAAAGTAGTTCCACGTACAAAAGGGTTTTTGAGACTCTCAGTGTTTGATTGTCTTTTTTACACACACAATTATGCCGTTGAAGTTCCGCCCAGGCTGATTGATTGACACTCCTCGATTGCATTTGATTTATCATTTGTGTTGTTAATATGAGGTGTTTATCTATCATTTGCTGTGTTGGTTTGAGCATTGAATTTATAGTTTGAGAATTTGATTTATCATTTATTTATTACAGGTTTATACTGTGTTGATTTTCAAAATTAAATAAAAAAATAATATTTCTCATTTGTGAATGCATTTTGATGTATTAGACGACAGTTTAAGCATTTGATGTAACATTTGGGTAGCTGTTTTGGGAGTTTTAGTTATTATTTGATCTTTTTAAGGAATTTGAAGTTGAATTGTGAAGAAAAAAAAAAAAACTTCCATAACCATGCATGACTTATATAGTGTTGCAAAGGTTTCTACTTCAAATAAAACAAGTTCTGTTGAACTTTCTCTCTCTTATGAAAAAATCCTAAAATGAGTAAAATGATAACAATAATATGAAATGTTTAATAAACACCAAATTAGCACATTAGAAATATTTATAAAGGATCATGTAAGATTTAAAGCCTCTGAAAATTCTGGTGTACAATTATAAAATTATAATACGTTTTAAAATAAAATAATTTGAATTTTCATCATTTAAATAATACTCCACAATATCACAATTCCCATTGCATTTCCCACAAATAAATCCAGTCTTGTTGATAATAACAGACTTCTTTCAAAATCATCAAAAAGCTTTCCAACCCCAAACTTTTGTACAGTTCTGTATATGTCAGGTCATGATGTCTCATCTCCTGAACACAAAATTACAGCCTGTTAATTTCCTTGTCATCTGAGCTCATCTCTTCATTTTCTCATATCTCTCAAAGTTCATTACACTTGCTCTATCTCTGCCATCTTCTTCCTTTATCTCATCACTACAGTACATTATCTCAGCCTGCTATCTTACACCTCCGCCTTGTACTCTCCACTTGCTCATCTCAGTATTACAATTTGCCTCAGTCCTGTAGTATCTCACTTACACTTTTTCTGTCTCTTTCCAAGGGTCTCACTGCTACATTGTCTCCAGCCTTTAATTCGCAGTATCTCGTCTAATTAAGTTTCAAATCTTCTCCTCATTCGCTCAGCCACTTATCTTACAGTATGTCATCCGGTCTCATTTCATCTTGTCACAACAACATCACAGCATGTTAATTTTCTCCTTACTCTGTCAGCTCATATTATTCAGTTTCAACTCACCTTACTTATCTGTATTTTTTACCTACTTATTTTATCTCATCAGTAGATTTGTTTCTCAGCCTAGCTTATAATTATTGTCCTTGATTGACTTCATTCATCACATTAACTCAGCCTCTTAGTTTTGTACATAAATGTCTCATGTCATATATTTCCACTTTGTTCATTCTGTGCTTTGTCTTCACCGTTTTACACATTTGCTGTATTCGACACAAGTCTCAGATAATCTCATTTTGTCTCTTAATTTTTCCCCTCCCTCACACTTTCTTACTAAGTAATCTTACACTATTTCATTATTTTGTGAATTTAAAAGTGCCATATAAGGTGTAGATTTGGTGGTAAAATATTCTCTGATATCTACTTTGTAGGAAGAGTATGTGGCTTTGATAAGTGCAAAAATTGTGCAGAAACGTTCTTTTTTATGCCAAGTAATTAACTGAGGAATTACCACTATGTTAAATAACTCCATACTTTGACCATATTTGGAAGGGTCGCGATTTAATGAACATTGCTCTGATGCTTTGAAGATTGCTGTAAATCGGGCTGTATATCAGAACTAATGGGAGGTCTTAGTGTCTTAGTGTCCCACCAGTGAGGAAATACAGCCATATCGCACTGCTACGAGTGTGAAATTGTGTTTACACAGCAGTTTGACGACCTAATCGTGTATATAAAAAAGAAAATCTAACACAGAGAATCTAAAAATCCTTTTGTATGAGGAACTACTTTCTTCCTCCATTCATTCACATCTGCAGCTGACATCAAAACAGCAGAAACCATTGCTACTTCACCATGGTCACTTGAGAGCTAGTAATTGAATGATTTTCTAGCGTAATGTCTAAAGTGATGACAAAACAACTGATTTTACCAACATTTTAAGATAAGGTTGAACGGTATGAAATGCCATCAGTCTACAGAGATCTCCCAGCATTTCTCTGAATGAGAAGACCCTGTTTCTTAATTATTTATGACAGACTGTGCTTTCTTAAGACAGACCTGCCAAGCTGTGAGACCACGGCCATGAATGGCACGCAGTATTTAGCTGTTCATGAAGGTTTGTATGTGTTTGTTTCCATGATCCACAGGTTTGTTGCATGTTTTTCCCTGTGATGCTGTTAGGGCCGATACAGCCAACCTGTTTGTGTGTAGCCAGCATTTTTTGTCAGGAGAGCTGTATGAAAACTGGAGAAAGGTGGATGTCGTCTTTTATCAGTTGAGTTTGTTACCATTCAGACACATCTCCTATATCCGTCCTGCTGAGTTTGCCTATGTTTAAAACAATAAAGATTACTGGCAGAGTTAAGGCAGGGGACCTGCTGCACTGCTATCCACTGTGTCTGCATTCAGATATTTTTATAATGATATAACAAATTGTGGTTATGTGTATATATTATATGAAATTATAAATAGCCTATCAAATATGTAGCAGGACATTGAACTACTTACTGTTTAATTACCTACATTTTAACTATAAAATGATGGGTCTCTTCACGTTTTGTGTCTGATTTTTTTAGTCCGATTTTGTGAGTCAGCTCTTTATCCCCGGCTCTGCTGGCCACCCCCATTCCTCCCTCTGCTCCACACCGGTCATGGAGCATTTTTAATAAATATCAAAGAAAAAAAAAGAGGGGGTTTCATGACTATTTAAACGGATTAAGATGTTTTCTCAATTTGTTAGTATTTTTCTGTTATCTTGGCAAACATACTGTAGTATGTGCACAAATTAGAAGCATTTCTTTAAAAAAATAAAAAATAAAAAAATTAAAAAAAAAAACGTCACACTGCCAAGTACCAACTACTGGCCTGCTAAGCATAATACAGTGTTTTGTTATATTCACTGATCTATTTAAACCATAATTGTTTTGATGCTGTTGTCACTTACACATTAAATTCTGTCAATAACCACAGGAACATTTTTTTAAGTACATTATTGTTGTGTAAATACAGTCTGCCTTTATCTCACGTTATTTGGTCTCATCTTATTTCCACATTTTCTCGTCTTTCCTAATTCCTGCTTAATCTTCCATGTAAATAACAAAGTAGAGGTGAGAATGTGGTGATAAGATATGACATAATCCTTAAAAAACATGTCAGCAAACCAAACAGGCAGAATGATTGAACGACAAACAGCATTTCTGATTGGCTAGTTCTCTTTTAGGACCACCCCTGACTTTTCTTTTATTGTTAGTTTACAGAGCAAACCTGTCACAGAGATGGGTGTAATTTCTCTGCACACCGATTTTAGTGCTCTCTGTCAGGTAGCAGGGACATTTTATGTGGTAATCCATAAAAAAAAGGTAAAAGACAAAAATCTCATAGCACTTTTACGCATAAGGCTACTGAAAACTTCACAACGGCACTTATGTCAGCCTGACTTACTTCTCACTTTTTCACTAAATTGAGTTCCAGGGAAAGTTCCTGCTACAATTAAGTTAGCCGTTGGGATTGTTTTATAAATAACCCTGCATAAAATGCATGCTGTTTTCTCATTGCAGACTCAAAAGCTGAAAAAGAAGTACTTGTTTTGCTTAATGTTTCAAGGAAAGCTTGAGAGCATATATGGCTAGTAAAGCACAGCATGAAAAAAAAAAGACGTCTACTCTGGTGTTTTGTTTTCCATGGTCATTCTTTTTGTCACCTTTATATTTTGTTTCACATCATTCATCAAAATAACCTGCACTGTCTCGAGGCTGTGCTTCAACAGTGAAGTCTAATAAGTGTAATCCTGAGGTCTCAGAGCAGCCAAACATATCCTGGAGCCAGACTGCTTTTATTGCATTTCACAGGGAAATTGGATTTTGTTTCAAAAGTCAGGCTTGAGCTCAGATCAACTGGAGATGTGTATGTGATGCCATGAAGCAAAGCACGACATGCGTGGAGCCATTTTTTTTTTGTGCATGTGTGTGTGTATGTGCATTAATGCACATGTCGAACATGCTGACAGCAGACTGCTGTCACACTACACATTCAGGAAAACAACATCTGATATAGATCACCACTTTAACATGTATGTGTGAATCAGCTGAAACTGAGAAGATGTGTTTGCTTGTGGTGGAAACGCATCACAAGTACCTAAAACTTTACATAATCGGATTCATTTAATCCAGTTAAATACAAAGCAGAGTTATTTGTTCATTGCCTTTTTTTTTCAAAACTAAATTTTTCTTAAAGCAGGGGTTGCCAAACCTTTCAGCCCAGAATCCCAAAATAACACTGCCAGTGACTCATGACCCCCCATGATCAGGTGGTTATAATTATACAAATGTTGTGCACATACACCAATAGGCCTATAACTATGAGCATATTGACAACAAACAAATGCAACAGTCTAACAGCTAGATATTTGCCAATATTTGATAATTCAATATACACTCTTAGACATTTTATTGTTTTTAGGCGCATCAGCCAAAATTTAGTCACACCCACCAATTGTAAGCACCGTTACTACAAGTTTTATACTAACATATTTATTGCATTTGAAATCAACAGTAATCAAACGAACAAGCAAAATTGACCCCAAATGCAGTGCATATTAAAGTAGTGTGGTGTGTGTATTAATGTGCAGAATGTATGAGGCATTTTACTGGGTGTTTTTTTTTTTTTTTTGCAGTAAATAACTATTAATTGCAAAATACAGTATATGTTTATTTATTTATGAGCAATATCACACTCCAGTGCAATATGGCTGTATATTGGCACTGGTGTTGACGATATACAGCCACATCGTACTTGTACGAGTGTGATATTGCGTTTATACAACAGTTCGACGGCACAATAGTGTAAATAAGAAAAGAAAATCAAACACAAAGAGTGTCAAAACCCTTTTGTATAAGGAACTACTTTCTTCCACCATTGACATCTGCAGCTGACGTCAAAACAGTAGAAACCGTTGCTACTTCACAAACATCACTTTAGAGCTAGTATTTGAGTGATTCTCTAGCGTAATGTTTAAAGTAATGACAAAACAGCTGATTTTGCTCACATTTTAAGATTATAAGGCTAAACAGCATGAAATGCAATCAGTCTACAGAGACTTCTGAGTATTTCTCTATTGCAAGCACAATATCACAATAATTATCTCCAAAAAAGTTTCTGTTGTATAAATACAACACTACAGAATACAAAAGAGAGAGATAGTATTAAAATGTCACTTACCTAATTCATAATGATTTGTTTTGCTGTAGTTTGAAATGTACACTGAGAAAATGCTGTTTCCCCATCTAGGGAACTTCAACACTGCGTCTAACCAGAACGCTAGGGGAACACCTCTTTTATACGCGTCTTAAAGCACATGTGAAATCAATCTAATGTAATTAAGCAGGTGTCGTCAGACCAGAGAGTATAAAAGCCTGTACTGAGCATTCAGTATCAACTTTTTTGCTTTCAAGAAGCACGCACGTGAAAATACAGCTCTTTCTGCGAACTTTCATTACTGACTTGCATACACAAAATACAAAAAAACTGACAACTTACTTTTTTGTTTTTGATATGGCAGAGAAAAACTTTAAATGTTGTGTGCCTCCATGCCCTCGCTTTATTACGGCTGGTGACTCACATGATTTGTGTTTAGAGTGTTTGGGAGAGGAGCATGCCCTGGCAGCATTTGAGAATGCTGACTGTGGGCACTGTGACGCTCTCTCCCGCAAAGTGCTGCGTAGTAGAAGGGAGTTTTTTAATAAAGCTCCCGTGGCGCGTTCTCCTCGCGGTTCGGGTCGCGCTCGTGCTGAGGCTGAGCGTCGACTTCGGTCGTGGGGTTCGCAGCTAGATCTGGCGGATGAGATGGAGACGGACTCTGTCCTTTCTCTTTCTGGATCCGTGAGATCTAATCCTCCTTCGGGAGCGTCAGAAGCACGCTCTGCGGTTTCTTCTGCGCCTCGTGGGAGGGCGGCGTCCTCCGTTTCCGAGGAAACAGAGACGCCGCAGCAGCAAACGCAAAGAGGGTCGGGGAATCTGCCGCCCCAGTCAGTAGAATATGAGGAGTTAGTGGAGGTGATTTCACGTGCTGCTGACAGGTTTGACATAATAGAGTGGCAGCCAGCACGTGAGCAGCAACAGCTGCGTCTGACAGGAATGCTGGATGAAAGAGAGTTACCCAGCAGAGTAGATCCTCCACTAAGGGACCTCCCCTTTTGCCCCGAGCAACATGAGGCTGTTTCAAGATCTTGGAAAAATCCTTATTCAGCACGTTTAATGACACTGAAAACGGTTATTTATTCAGCAGTTCGTGGGCTTGGGGAAAAAGCATGTAAAGAAATGCCTTTAATAGAAGAAGATTTAGCGCGTCATCTGCGTCCAGATTTAAAATCTGCAAGGGTCCCTCCTTTGTCGTCTAGACCATTAAGAATAACATCAGGTCTTATCGGCAAAGCATTTATGACGGCTGGTCAGTCTGTCGGATGCCTGCACACTATGTCAGTGTTGCAGGCATATCAGGCTGACCTAATTAAAGAGTGCCTAGATGGCGGGGGAGCGACACCCGAATAGCTTCAAGAAGCTCTTCGGGCGTCGGATTTAGCTTTAAGGGCTACTAAAGAGGCGGCCTCTAGTTTGGGGCGATCTATGGCCACCTTGGTGACTACTGAGCGGCACCTCTGGCTGACACAAGCAGAGGTGTCAGAAACAGACAGAGCTATTTTCCTGGACGCTCCAATATCGAGCTCAGGGCTCTTTGGCAACGCCGTCGATCGCGTTGCCGAATCCTTTGATCGAGTCAAAAAACGCTCGAGTTCCCTCGGGGACTTTCTTCCCCCAAGACCAAAAAGTCAAGGGGCTGTTAAAAGACAGCCCCAGCCGTCAACCAGCTCCTCATACCGTGTGGTACAAAAGGAGAGCGTGGCTTCCCGGGCTCCCCCTCAGAAAAAGAGGGCCTGGAGAGCACGCTCTCAGCCTGAGCCTTCCCCTAAAATTCCCACGAGGACGATAGTAGTTTCAAGGAAGGCGAAGGATAAAAGGAAGTCCTGACGTGTTGGGAGTCAGACTTCCCAAGGCCCCCCTGGACATCGAGAGCACTATTCGTCGCCCTCACTGAATAAGGGTCCGTGGAGAAAGGGAGAGACCACCTCACCACGTATGCTGGTGGGGGGCTCTGTGTCTCCCGGGGTGGGCGTTCCTCAGTGTCTGAGGGCATTGGGGACCCCACCCCCTCTTCGGGGGGTCCAAGAACAACCAGAGGCCAGTCTCGAGAGGCTGGTACCCCTAGCACATTTTCTGGCAGCGTGGAAACACCTGCCGATGGTGTCTCAGTGGGTCCTGTTCACAGTGGAACATGGCTACAAAATACAGTTTTGTGCACGCCCACCTCACTTCAATGGTATTACACCCACCGTAGTGAAGCTAGAACAGGCTCTGGTTATGGAACAGGAAGTACTGGCTCTATTAAAGAAAGGCGCAATAGAGCGTGTTCCCCCACTCGACAGAGAGTCAGGGTTTTACAGCCGGTATTTTATAGTTCCCAAAAAGGATGGGGGATTGCGTCCCATATTAGATCTGAGAAATCTTAATCGGTCCGTCGGGGCCCTCAGGTTCAGGATGTTAACCATCAAAAACGTGGTGTCACAAATTAAGTCCGAGGACTGGTTTGTGACGATAGACCTGAAAGACGCATACTTCCATATTTCCATCCTTCCCCAACACAGGAAATACCTGAGGTTCGCTTTCGGGGGCGAAGCGTTCCAGTATCGGGTTCTTCCATTCGGCCTAGCTCTGTCACCTCGAACCTTCACCAAAATAGTCGAAGCGGCACTAGCTCCACTTCGTATGCAGGGTATACGTATCCTAAACTACATAGACGATTGGCTAATTCTAGCTCAGACTCACGATATGGCAGTTCGGCATCGAGATGTCGTTCTCACCCATATCAGAAGGTTGGGGTTTCGGTTGAACACCGCAAAAAGTGTGCTTGTTCCAGCCAGGATGACCATTTTTTTAGGTGTGCTATGGGACTCCATGACGATGCGAGCACGTCTGTCCCCGCCACGAATCGCTTCGATTCAGTCAGCCGTACACAGAGTCAAACTAGGCCAGTTCATCACTGTGAAACACTTTCAGAGGTTGTTGGGTCTCATGGCAGCAGCAGCCAGCGTAATTCCGTTCGGTCTGCTGTACATGAGACCCCTGCAGTGGTGGCTCAAATCCAGGGGGTTTTCCCTCAAAGGGAATCCTTTCCGCATGATCAAGGTCTCGCGGCGCTGCCTTCGAGCCTTAAGTATGTGGAAAATGCCCTGGTTCCTGTCCCAGGGCCCAGTGTTGGGGGCTGTCTGTCATCGCGTTATGCTTATGACAGATGCTTCTCTAACGGGCTGGGGAGCAACCCTGAGGGGGCTTCCCGCAGCGGGACGATGGGGAGAACATCATCGTTACTGGCACATAAACTGCCTGGAGATGATGGCCGTGTTTCTGGCCTTAAAACACTTTCTCCCAGATCTAAGGGGCCATCATATTTTAGTCAGCACGGACAACACATCGGTGGTCTCTTACATCAACCATCAGGGGGGTCTGAGGTCTCGAATGCTATGCAAACTAGCACATCGGATCCTCCTGTGGGCCCAGAACAAAATTCTGTCCATCAGGGCAATGTATGTCCCGGGCCATCTAAACATGTGAGCAGATCTCCTGTCGAGGCAGGGGGTGAGATCCGGGGAATGGAAACTTCACCCCGAGGTGGTGGAGACCATTTGGGAAAGATTCGGAAAAGCGCAGGTAGACCTGTTTGCTTCCCAAGAGACCACGCATTGCATACTGTGGTTTTCTCTCTCGCATCCAGCCCCTCTGGGACTGGATGCCATGGTTCAGACATGGCCGAGGCTACGTCTGTATGCTTTTCCCCCGGTCGCTCTGCTCCCAGGAGTCCTGGAGAGAATCCGTCAAGACGGAGTACAGTTACTGCTGGTAGCCCCATTTTGGCCTACCAGAATTTGGTTTTCGGACCTCATAGCCCTGCTGGCGGGTCTCCCGTGGGAGATCCCCATCAGGAGGGACCTTCTGTCCCAGGCGGGAGTAATGATACTTCATCCCTGACCCGACCTGTGGAAACTGTGGGTGTGGCCTCTGAGGGGGCCCACCTCATAGAGTATGGATTGTCAACCGAGGTTGCTCAGACCATTCTAAGCTCCAGGGCTCCCTCCACAAGGAAGCTTTATGCCCTAAAATGGGCTCTCTTTTCAGCTTGGTGCAGAGAACACCAGCTGAACCCAGTCAGCTGTCAGGTAGCCTCAGTGCTGGAATTTCTCCACGATCGCCTGTCTGCTGGGTTAGCTGCATCCACTCTGAGAGTGTACGTGTCAGCTATAGCGGCTTACCGCTCTCCCCTAGATGATGAGTCACTAGGACAGCATCCGCTAATTCGTCGCTTCCTTCATGGAGCCATAAGGCTAAGGCCTGTCAGCACACACAGGGTACCGACATGAGATTTAACATTGGTGCTCGAGGGCATCTCTGTTCCCCCATTTGAGCCACTGCAGGAGGCATCAGATAAGTTTCTGACACTAAAAACAGCTTTCTTATTAGCTATCTCTTCCTTTTAAAAAATAAATAAAAAGGGTTGGTGACCTCCAGGCTTTGTCGGTTGCACCTTCATTTCTGGAGTTTGCTCCAGGCATGTCCAAAGCCTTTCTTATTCCCAGTCCGGGGTATGTGCCTAAGGTGCCCACTCATGTGGCGAGACCTGCTGTGCTACAGGCCTTTCACCCGCCCCCATTTTCAGTCGTCGGACCAAGAGAAGTTAAACTTACTCTGCCCAGTTAGAGCTCTGAATACATATGTTAACCGGGTTATCAACTGGAGAAAGAGTGAACAGTTACTGGTCTGCTTCGGACCCTCAAAAAGGGGGAGTCCAGCGAATAAGCAGACAATAAGTAATTGGATAGTTGAGACTATCTCATTTACCTATCAGGCTGCTGGACGCCCTGCACCTAAATTTGTTAAGGCCCACTCCACAAGGGCCGTCGGGGCCTCCAAAGCTTCTATTTTCGGGCTCAGCCCTTTCTGACATTTGTTTGGCGGCAGGATAGTCGACTCCACATACATTTGTGCGTCACTATCAACTCGATGTAGACCCCTCACCAGGGTCCTCTATTCTCACTGCGTAGTGTGCATTCACAGTCAGCAGTGAGTCTGGCCTAGTGGGTATTGCGTTCCCCTAGCGTTCTGGTTAGACGCAGTGTTGAAGTTCCCTAGATGGGGAACGTCTCGGGTTACGTATGTAACCATACTTCCCCGAGAGGGAACGAGACACTGCGTATTCCGCCATACTCTCTTCTGCCTGTTACTTCTTTCAAGCAAATTCGAAGTTGATACTGAATGCTCAGTACAGGCTTTTATACTCTCTGGTCTGACGACACCTGCTTAATTACATTAGATTGATTTCACATGTGCTTCAAGACGCGTATAAAAGAGGTGTTCCCCTAGCGTTCTGGTTAGACGCAGTGTCTCGTTCCCTCTCGGGGAACTATGGTTACATACGCAACCCGAGACGTTTTCTTACATAAGGACTTATTAACCGATGCACTGAATCCAATGCTCCAAAATTATAAATATTTTGAAATAGGCACTGTCCTTATAAATAAACTGCATAGTTGCAATCTAAACAACTACATTCTTGACTAAAAAAAGCATCATAAGTACATTATGTTACCGAACAGCAGCAATATTTGTCAAGCTGTAGTGTCCTCTGCTTGTTGCTGTATGTGGGTGGAGTACTACACAAGGGTAAAAAGGAAATATGAGCGCTGTTATTTGCAGAAAATTGCACGGCTACCAGCCAATCAGATTCAAGAACCAGACAGAACTGTTGTATATAACATTACGTTTGGTGTATTTTGCACATAAAATCATAGTCTTGATGCTTTTAATAAATGGACTTATATAGACTAATAAAGTTTAGTTGTTGTTTTTTTTCTTTATAAATCTGTCTAATACTCACTGTTGACTTGAATCCATTGACTAACATTTACTAATGAGACTATTGTAAAACGTAGTTTATTGTACTTTAAAATGCTTTGCTAATTAATTTGGTTGCAACATTTATTTACTCTAAACATGTATACACAGCAGATCAATAAGTCAAGAAAATATTTGTATTATTATACCTGTTAATATCTTCTTTTTTGCAGCTTAGATTAATATTGTGATAATATCGCGTATACTATGATAAAAGCTCAGCAATAAATTGTCATGAGTCTACTAACAACCATGCAATTTTTTTCTTTTTTTTTGTTAGCAATCTATTCATTTGTATCATTTCAACATTAACCTCACCTAATGAAATGGGTGGGCACAATGTTTGGAGCACAGCAAGTACATTTTTTATTTAATTTTGGAGAGCAAATTTTGCTGTGCATCGATGGATTGCTCTTCAGTGTTTGGATTCTCAGTAGTGACTATTAAATCACACTGAACTGAGCTAAACTGAACTAAACTTAAACTCTGAAAACTGAAGTACACTGTTTCAATTTACCATGATATTTTATGTGAAGCTGCTTTGACACAATCTACATTGTAAAAGTGCTATAAAAATAAAGGTGAATTGAATTAAATCTCCTAATCCACCACCATGCCATTACTAAGAGACCCCCCAATAAAGTGCTATAACATGCTATACTTACTAAGTATTCAAATCTGATCAAAAATGTAAACACGGCTTGCCATTTAACAAGTTGGGTACCAGTGTACCCTAGTAACTGCCTAGCAGCCACCTAGTAACCCCTCACAACATTCTACCAACCACCTGGCAATGCCTTAGCAATCGATTTGCTTCCTGCCAACTGCCTTTGAGCCCCAGCTCAGTCACAATGCATTCAAATATGATGTGTGTTCTGTGAGGACACAATAAACATAACAGATTCAACCTTAATTTCTGTTTTCTCCATCAACTCATTTTCAGTGAAATGCCACCAGGTATCTCCAAATAGACTATTACATGCACATCTGTGCTTTACGTAGATGCCATCTCAAAATAAAAAGTGCTTTGCTAAGCAACAAGAAAACATCAGACACCTGCAATTCAGCAAATGATGATAATCTGTCCGTAATGGAAAGTGTTCTTTTGTGCACATGCCATAATCATGTGAATGATGCTCGATACGAGTTTGTGTGTTTTGCACAATACCGATAAAAGCAACTGTGTCCCTATCTATTTTGATATTTTCAGCTCAAAGCGTGTAAAGCGAGAAAGAGAGAGAGAGTAAGTGAAAGACAAAGAAAAGCAGAGGAAGAAACTCCCGCTGTGCCTTGAGTCCTTCAGCGCCGGCTCTCGGTTGTGATTCAGTGCCCGCTTGAGGATGGTGGGCGCCTGCTAATGTGGTTTTGCGTACGTGTGCTTGTTTCTGCGTCACAACAGGGAACGTCCCTGTTAGATCATGGACGCCAATAACTATAATGCACATGATGAAGACTTGCCACATTTGCTTTATAATTGTGATTTTTCTATTATATTTTGGTGGTATGTTGGTGCGTTTTTATCTGTTCAATGAAATGTTAAGTACGTGCTCTCTTTAAAGAGATATCACATCCAAAAATGAATATCCGGTCATCGTTTACTCGTCTTCAACTTGATCCAAACCTTGTTTGAGTTCTTTTTTTTTTTTTTTGTTGAACAGAAAGGAAGACATGCTGGAGAGTGTTGGGGGGGAAAACAGCCATTAACTACCAAAGTATATTTTATATGTAGGTCAATGGGCAGAAAGGTGGCCCAGAGGTTAGAACTGTCGCCTCACAGCAAGAAGGTTGCTGGTTCGTGTCTCAGCCGGGCTAGTTGGCTTTTCTGTGTGGAGTCTGCAAAGACATGCGCTAGGTGAGTTGGATGAGTAAAAAATTGGCTGTATTGTCTAAATGTGAGAGTGTATGGTTGTTTCCTAGTACTGGGTTGCAGCTAGAAGGAAGGGCATCCACTGCATGAAACATATGCTGCAACAATTAGTGGTTCGTTCAATCCACTGTGGTGACCCCTGATAAATAAAGAATAAGCCGAAGCAAAATGAATGAATGAATGAATGGATGGATGAATGAATGAATGGATGAATGGATGAATGAATGTCAATGGCTCCCCTACATTCCTCAGAACAATGAAGGGATATTTATTTTTGGTTGAACTGTGCCTTTAAAAATGTTTTTATTACTTTTAGATTTTATTTTGTTTTGACTTTTTGTTTTTAAATTATGTTGGTTTTAATTAGTTTTTAGGGGGTAGATTTAATAGTTTTTATTGGTTTTTATATTTTGAAATTGTTTAGTTTTAGATCAGTTTTTATTAGTGTCAGTATTAGTTTTATTTATTTATTAATTTATTTCTTAATAAGGATATTTGTTAGGTGCAAGATTAAAAAAAAAAAAAAAAAAAAAAACTCAACCAAAGATAATTTTTTGTTGAAACGTGTATTCAGAGGACACATGACCACGATCATCTACCACTACCATTTACCCATCCAGCCTGATCTCATGAGGAAACGTAAGTATTTTACGTTTTGTCAGTTTAGTAGCTAATTTGTACTAATTTGTACGATTTCAGTCGTACGAAATGTACGATTTTAAAAAGGAGGCGTGGCACCCAACCCCAACCCCACTCCTAACCCCAACCTTCATTGGGTGAAGAGCAAATTGTTCTAAATTGTACAAATTAGATCGTACGAATTCATACGAATTAGCCACTAAATCAAAAAGTTATGAATTGCCAAAGATTGGGTTGACTATCCTCAAATTCAAATACAACAGCCCACAAAACAGCACACCTAAGTACAAATATGTCCAATTAAGGCTGCTTCTGAGGTTAGACACAGAAGTGACAGGAAGTTCGGATTTTTATTGCGAACCGGATCTTTTGTGACAATCCACTCATGTTAGGATTTAACATACCAAATATATGTAGTTAGCAAACATAATTTCAATCAGTTAAAACATCACCATGATCTGAAAAGTTTCTTACAATTAGATTTTGCAACCCAACTGATTCCCTTATTTAAATTCCATTATGACTTTCTCTTATGAAATAAACTTTAGTTTCGCCAGATCCTCTTAATTCCTCATTTTACCCACATTGCAGTTGTCAAGTTAGTTCAGTCACAGCATGCTGTCATGTACTGTTTGTGTTTGGTTTCCGAATCGCGCATGCGCAGTATTATCGGTTCACCACTTGTCAAATCTGATCTCAGTGTACTGTTCTAATAACTGAATAACTCAGTATATATTTGTTTTATTTCAGGTTTATTTCAATCATTTCAAATGATTCAGTTAGATTTGGTGAACTAGTTTAACCAGTTTACTTAGAAGATCCAGTTAAAAAGAACGATTCGTTCGTGATCGCGATTACTAATACAGAAATGAAACCCATTATTGGGCACAAATGTGTTAAACTAATCATTTCTAGTCTCTGTATTTAATGCTGTCACCGTGCTGCTGTAATGTCCACTCATTGTTTTTGTCGCAGGAGCAACATCGAGGACTGACTGGAGGAGAACCGACTTGGTCTGGGCAAGACCGCGGTTCAAACATCTGTCAGCATGAAGTAAATAGATTTACTTCTAAAAGGCATACAGTAAGATTATGTATTAAACACATTTACAAAGATGAAAATGAATGATGTTTTGCTATAATTTTCATTTATAAATTTAAGTTACTTTTAGTTAAAAAAAAAAACATTTAAATTATTTTTTATTTCAATTAACGAAAATTATTTTTCAATTTTAGTTTTCATTTATTTTGTTTGTTTTGGTTAACTATAATAACCGTGATTTGCACTTTTTCACACAAACACAAAATAATCAAATTGTTAACATACTGAAATGAATAAAAAATTACAAACATAAACAGATATTTTCAAAGCCCACACCAAAATGTCAATGGTTTTTATTAGAAATTGAAACTTTAAAATTGTAATTGAAAGTTTCCGAACATAACAAAATGACAACATTCAGAAGCATAGTTCGAACAATTATTTAGTTGTATATGCTGTATACATGTTTGTTTAATAACTGCATTTTTCTCTCTAAAATGCAGATTGTTATGTTTGCTTGTCTTGTATCTAGACCTTTTAAAATCCCACATAACAATATACTACAGTTTATAGTAAATAAGTACCAGAGTGTCTTCAAACCATACTCTAGTAAAGAATATTATTCTGTATGTTTACTACTGTTAATGAATGCAATATACTTCAGTATTAACTATAGTGAACTGATAAACTTTAAAAAAGCTACAGTAAACTGTGGTATATTGCAGTGTAATATACAGTGCTCAGCATAATTGAGTACATCCCGTTTTGAAAATGAATATTTTTATCCATTTCTCAGTGAATATAGGCAATGTACTGTGGTGAATTTAAACAAAACAGACTTATTAAACAGGTAAATTTTTTTAAATAATATTTTAGTCACCAAACATATTTAGAAATTGAAAGATAATACAATTAAATTTGAGCAAAATATTGCAAAAATAACTTACAAGCTACAAAATTTCAATTAAATAAAAAAAGTTTTTTCTTCATTTTTCCTCTTTTTAAATTTGCATTTAATATTTTTCTCTAACATATAAATTTGTCTGTACTAGTTTTTGGACCATTGTTGTAAGTTTTTTTTGTTAAATAAACTCCAGATTTGGCTTCAGTACTCACTAATTTAATGTATATGTACACATATTAAATTGTATAGCTTCCTACTTTAAATATGAATTTACAAGAGAGATTTGTGAGGAGTGTACTTATATATGCTGAGCATCGTACTAATAGTAATATGGTGTAATATAGAAAACCACAATACAGTGTATACATATACTTGTTTTATCACCGCAACCACTGAATTACCACAACAGATTAGTTGAAGTACTTTAACATAATATGGTTAAAAAATACTATGAATAACTATAATATTTTTAATGTGGGGTTTATTATAATATTCAATGTGTTCTTCAAATTAGTGATATTTTTTAACACAAAGCTGGGTCAGCAAACCGCTCTGTTTGTTTATTTACAGATGTAATGACTGAGAATCTGTGGTTCAATCATGTGAGTGTTTAGGTTTAAAGGCAGAATGGACTGATAAGCAACATGGAGGGAACGTTTACGCTGTGACTTCCTGCTAAAAAGATACGACAGTACATTACCCGGAGAGCTCGGGACGGACAGAACAGTGCTCGTCCTTTTGTGCTCATCTGGGTCCACATCCAAGCCTTAATCACCAGCAAAACTGACTTGGCAAGCCAGCAAAGGGCAGCTTTTCTTTCCCAGGTGTGGAGTCATTCAGAATAATCTGACTAATCAAAATGTAACACTGCCACCATGTGCTTGGTTTGGGAATTACGTCCCATTATATTTATTTTTTATTTTTTCCAGCAGCAGCTCCATTCAAATGCAAACCCTAGTGACAAACTCTGATACCGCTGGGCAACAAGCATATACAGTAATCCAATACGCCCACAAACCACATCCATTAAAAAAAGCCCCTCTGTGGCATGATAAATAAAAGCTGAATGCATGCCCAGTCACAAGCATTTTCCTTTTCCTTTAATCAAACTCCACGGTTGTAGACTCAGCTCAGTGTGGATCAGATCCAGCTTCAATCACTGCCTATATATCCAAGCCCTACGGTCAAACAAGACAGCGGCATTGCAGTATTAATGCAGTGGAAATAAATTAACAAGCTCTGTAGACGCAAACTAGCCGAATCTCAGCTTGTAATCATTTTAAAGGGATAGTTCACTCAAAAACAAACATTCTGTCTTCATTTACTCACCTGTCACCTGATCAATAGCAATTTGAGCTTCTTGCTTCTTTGGAGCACAAAAGAAGATGATTTTAAAGATGCTGGTTGCTTGGACCCATTGACTTCCATAGTAATTGTTTTTTTCTACTATGGAAGTGGATGGGTCCAAGCAATGGGCGTTCTTCAAAATATCTTCTTTTGTGTACAACAGAAGAAGAGTTTATGGATAAATGATTAGGTCATTTTCATTTTTGGGTGAGCTATTTCTTTAACAACTTAAAAATAACCAGGCCGATCTCGAGAAAACGTAACTATATTATGTACAGTATTGTCAAAAAAGTGGCTAATTCGTACAATTAAATTCGTATGACAACTTACACTTTTTCAAAGGAGACATATCCCCTAACTCTACCCCTCATTGGGGTATGAGCAAACCATACAAAAATGTTCAAATGAAATTGCACACAAATGAATTAAATATATATGTTCACAAAATTCATACAAATTTGTATAGTTTAATTCATATGACAACAAACACTTTTTCCAAAGGAGCTGTGTCCCCTAACCCTCGTTGGGGGATGAGTAAATCAAACAAAAATGTTCCAATGAAATTACATTGTCACACAGAGGCGTTGTTAGGGTACATGTGAAAAAAGACAAAAAAAAAAAAAAAGATTATTCAGCTGATGAAGCACTATGGTGTAAATGTGTTTTTTTTTTTACAGTGCAAAAGTGTCTATATATATATATATTGTTTAGTTTTGTGTGAGTGTATATATATATATATATATATATATATATATATATATATATATATATACACATACATGTACACACATATATATATATATATATATATATATATATATATATATATATATATATATATATATATATATATATATACATATACATATATATAAACATATATATATATACATATACATATATATATATATATATATATATATATATATATATATATATATATATATATATATATATATATATATATACACACACACACACATACATATATATATATTTATATATATATATATATATATATATATATATATATTTATATATATATATATATATATATATATATATATATATATATATATATATATATATATATATATACACACACACACACATACATATATATATTTATATATATATATATATATATATATATATATGTATATATACACAAAACTAAACAAACAAGACAAAAAATGAAGACAGTAAAGTTACAAAATAAATATATACAAAATATTCGCTATCCAGATTTAATACGTTCCAACCAACCAAACCTTTAAGCCACTACTCACACCTCTAGCTTCATGAATTCGGGGAGCATCAGCCATGCATAACCCGACACTGTCGACACAGAGCGCGGCAGAGCCACCACCACCAAGACAACCATATTGGGTGCAGTCATGGAGGCCAGCATTCCAAGTAGGAGTTGTAGGAGTTTGAAGGTGTGAGTAGTGGTGAACAGTTGGTTTGAAAATATTGATTCTGGAAAGAAAATATTTTGTATAGATTTATTTTGGTACTTTATTGTCTTTAATTTTTTTTTCTTGTTGTTTGTTTATTTTTGTAAATATATATTTTGTCTAATTTATTTGTGGGATTTTTGGATTGGACACTTTTGCATAGTAAATAATATTGGGGGATGAGCAAATCGTACAAACATGTTTGAACGAGATTCTGTACAAATGAATTAATTCTACATGTTCACATAAAATGTTCACTTTTTAAAAAAGGAGGCATGTCCCCTAACCCAACCTCTCACAAGGGGTTGAGCAAATTGTAGAAGTGTTCGAATGAGAGTATGTACAATTTGTTTAATTCTATATGTTCAAATAATTCATACAAATTTGTTCAATTCTATTTGTATGAAAATGTACACTTTTAAAAAGGAGGCCTGTCCTCTAATCCTACCTTCATTGGAGGATGAGCAAATTGTAAAAAAAAAAATGTTTGAATGAGATTACGAACAAGTTAATTTATTAATTCTATATGTTCACATAATTCCAACAAATTCGTACAATATCATTTGTATGAAAACATACACGTTTAAAAAGGAGGCATGTCACCTAACCCTACACCTCATCTGAGGAGTAGCAAATCACACAAAAATGCTTGAATGAGAAACTAAAGCTGCACGATTATGGCTAAAATGAGAATCGCTATGTTTTTGCCTAAAAAAAAGATTACGATTCTCTCACGATTCTGTAGATGTAAAATAAAGCTTAATATGAGATTAATGTTTTTTCTCAAACATATGGTAAAACAACAATAAAAAATTGTCGTTAAAAATTGTATTATGTGTAAGTCTACTGGTTTCTATAAACTTCTATATTCTACTTATAATAATTTTGATGTTGAATTATGTTTGAGATATAGGCCTATGCTTGCAATCTGTCATTGAGAACATTATTAGACCATTTAATTCACTGGTAAAATAAACATTATATAGGCTAGAGTAGCTATACTGACACTGTAAACATTTATTTTCATGCACAACTGTGTGTTCGCTATGAAAGAAAAAACATATCATATAAAATGCTTGTCGCAGTCATAAGTCTAAAATGCGATATGATTATTTAAATGATGTGCTTTCAGTTTCATTTTCACTGCTAAGTGCTGTTCATACTTAACGCGCGAAGCCAGTTATGCGTCTCTCCTGAATTTGAAAAGATGATTGGCAGAATCGTAGAAATACTGGATTAAAATCGTCTAGGGGTCGAATCGAGATCGCGATCTTTTTTGTATTAATTGTGCAGCTCTATTAGGGACAAATGAATTTATTAATTTTAAAAACTTCAGATAATACATAAAAATTTGTACAGTTTAATTTGTAAAAAAATATAGGCTTTTAAAAAAAGAAGGTGTTTTCCATAATCCTACCACTCTTTTGGGATGAGCAAATCGTATCTAAAATTATACGAATGAGATTACAAATAAATGCGATTTAGCCACTAAATCAAAAAGTTACGAACTGACGAGACATTGGGTTAAAATAACAACAGGTGCACCAATAAAAGACATTTTGTGTCTGAAATCTGCACATTTACAATTATTATTATTCATATTTTTAACAATTAAAAACATAAATAATTAATGCACTGCCCTTGTCTTACAGAAACACAACTCAAGAGGATTGTTCGCTAAACGCTAATGCTGGAAGGCATGAAAAATGTGCAGGCAAATTCTTTTAAAAGCACGTCAGGATCAATATTCGTTGTGTGTTGTGCTATATTGCAGCCTGCGGTTGTCAAATTATATTTCAGCATCCAGCAGCGTGATTCTGTACTGCAATAAAGCACAAGCATTATAGCACATCATTAGATGCCAGTGTTTGGGTTCCACACTGTGACAGTGATTAATCCCTGTGTTTTTATTATTTTATCGCCGCGTCTCTTCTTAAGCAACAGTGCTGCAACGAGAGCCAGATTCCTGTGTCCTGCAGCCTCAGGCAAACACACATTGATGCTGTCTTTGCCCCAGGCCTCTTTTCAAAGAGCTCCTCGTGTTGCTCAACACGTGCTTTCACTAAGAATAGTTAAGCTTTGAATAGATTTAGCTTGAATCTTACTAAATATTGTTCTGTATATAATCCATATTTAAACAGTAGGTGGTACAAGAGTGCTTTATACATAATTATAAAACTATTATTTTGTTTATTTATATATTTTTTATATTTTTTCTTTGTTGCTCACACATGCTTTCACTATAATAAAGCATAACAACTGAATAATTTAATGAGGTTTCATGCTTTATGACTATACTGTACTGTTTAAAGCATGAAGTGTGTGTCTGTGCATTTGTGCTTGTATATAAACATTCAATATTATTGATGGTCTGATGAGGCTACTTCCTGCTTTGCTACTGTTCGGACGTCTTTGCCCACTGCTCCGCTCTTCGCACTCTTGCTTTTATATCTTATACCCTAATTTTAACTTGAGCCTATCAGCACAGTGCTCAAACAACACGGCTTGAAGATCAGCATCGATTCTACAAACTTTCTGGAATATAGCTTTACTAACAAGAAAGGAATTACCGTCTAAACAATCCTCCCGCTACCAGCTATCAGCTGCTTACATTCCGGAGACGAGAAGACACGGCTGTGAAAATGCCTCTGGATCGGATTAATTCAGATTCTCACTGCTGTACAAACTGCCACAAACTTCTACAAAAGATTGCAGTTCTTGAAACGAAGTTGCTTGCGATCCGACCAGAACTTCAGCTTCATTGTGGATTCTCTCAGCACACAGCCGGTGAGTCCCATAAATCTGTTCCTGCTACTGTTTTGAGCACAGAAAAACAGAAAAGAACTGTTGAAAATGAGCATTGGCATAAACAAGGTGCGAGACCAAAGGGTACTCGAGGGGTCAGATCATACGCTGCCGCATTAGCGTCTTCTACCCCAAATACAGCTCGGACTCAAATACAGCTTCAGAACAGATATGAAGTTTTGAGTAATATGGGTGAAGAATCCCCAAATGAAGTCAGACAGAGATCGCATGATTCAGCAACTAATTCTGCATGGAACAGAGGCTCAAGGCCGACTAGACAGCGGCATTCTGCTCCGATCACACCTAAGATAAGAACACTAGTAGTAGGAGATTCAATAATCAAGAATTTCAGGAGCAGATCTACAATGACATACTGCTTTCCTTATGCAACAGTTTCTGATGTAAACAAAGAACTTGAGGAAATTCTGAAAAAGCACAAGACTGCAAAACGGATTATCATCCATGTGGGGAAGAATGATATTCGGAAAGAACAGTCAGAACTGCTCAAGAAAGATTTCTGTGAGCTCTTGGAAACAGCTGAAAGATTGAAGGTTCAGCCGTTCATAAGTGGACCACTCCCTGCAAGAGGGACAAATATGTTTTCACGGCTTCTTGGTCTAAATGTATGGCTACAGAAAACATGTAACAAGAAAGGACTGAATTTCATCGACAACTTCAATCTCTTCTGGAACCAAAGACAGCTGTTTACATCAGACGGCCTTCATCCAAACAAGCTTGGTGCAAAGGTGCTAAAGGACAATATTTTTTTCTCCCTCAATCATCCATCAGCTGTGTATGCCACTGAACTGAATTGCACACACACACCTAGCAAATGTCCGGATGACCACAGGACCTCAAATCAGCTCCTGAGTGGACTTGTGGCTGACGAATCACCCAAGGACAGTGATAATGCCACGCAGCCAAAACACCCAATGTTGATAGAGACACTATCAGTTGCCCTCTGCTCAACACAGGCAGACTGTGACGCATCAGAACAGCATCAAGTCTCGTCACTCGAAAATGATCCTCAGGAAAACATATTTCTGCAGACAGAATCTCCAGATGCACAGCCTCTGTCACCGGACACGTTCTCATTGTCACAATGTTCACCACTCTTGGGTTTTTCAAAAAAGATGGAGGAACTGGTGTGTGCTGGAACTAAACTTTCACACTCCATTGCCGCAAGCCCCCAGTTACCAACCAATAAGCGGCCTGCTCCACAACCACCTATGAGCCCACCTGGAAGAGCCCTCCGATCACACCGCCAGGGCCCAAACAACAACGCCCCATCTTCAGCTGGTGAACACAAGAGCTCTCTGTGATGTGTGTCGGGGACCTGCTTAGATAACAGTGTCTTTATCAAATGTTTTCAGAACAAGCAGGAACCCAGTGTGTCTGTAGCTTTCTCTAAGCAGATATGTGTTGTGTTAAGTGACAGAAAACCAAAGACTTCATCAGGCCGTATAGCAAATCATTCAAATCTGGTGTCTATTAAATGTAGATCTGAGACTACTATAGAAAAAACAGCTAAAACTGTTAAGTTAGCGCTTTTAAACATCAGATCACTCAATAATAAGTCACTTTTAGTCAATGATTTTATCAACACAAATTGCCTTGATTTTATGCTTTTAAATGAAACTTGGCTAGATGACAGTTGTAGCGCAGCAGTTCTGAATGAAGCAGCTCCTTTAAACTTTGACTTTTTGAGTGTTTGCAGAGCTAATAGGAGAGGTGGAGGCATCGCTGCCCTGTTTAAAGATGTATATGAGTGTAAACAAGTGTCATTTGGTGACTATTTGTCTTTTGAATATCTGAGTATAGCACTAAAAGGTGCTCCACGCATCTTACTGATCATTATCTACAGACCTCCAAAATATTCTCCAGCTTTTATTGAGGATTTTACAGAGCTGTTATCAATAGTAACCTCTGAATTTGATTATTTTAGTATTGCTGGGGATTTTAATATTCACATTGATAATCCAGAAATCAATGCTGTAAAAGAACTGATGACTGTTTTTAACACTTTTGATCTGACTCAGCATGTTCAAGGACCCACACACAATCGTGGACACACTCTTGATCTACTTATAACTAAGGGTTTACACATTTCATCGACTGTTGTTAAGGATGTGGCACTATCTGATCATTTCTGTATCTTTTTTGATATATTGATCACTCCAGCTATTAAAGACAGATCTGTCTCTGTCAGAAAGAGATGCATAAATGAGAACACCAGTGAGCAGTTTATGAAGGCCATATCGCTAGCACCAAGTATATCTGCAGATTCTGTTGATGCTCTCCTTGATTTGTTTAATTCTAAAATTGAGAATGTCATAAATGACGTCGCTCCTGTTAAAGTCAAGAAGATGACTGGCAGGCAAAAGGGATCTTGGACAAGGTCGCCGAGAGTACAAATGATGAAAAGACAGTGCAGAAAAGCTGAGCGTATGTGGAGAAAGACGAAACTAGTAGTCCATTATAACATCTATAAAGACAGTCTTCATGCCTTTAATATGGAACTAAACACTGCTAGACAGACTTTCTTTTCAAGCCTTATAAACAGCAACTTAAATAATGCTCGCACACTCTTTGCAACGATAGAGAGACTCACAAACCCCCCCAGTCAGATTCCAGGTGAGCTCCACTCTGAAAGCAAATGTAATGAGTTCGCTCATTTCTTCACTGATAAGATCAATAATATCAGAAAGGCAATCAGCTCATCCAATCAGCCAAGTTGTGTCGATATCAAACAAGCTCAACCACAACTTAAGAAATCAGACATTATGTCTGATTTCATGGCAATTAACAGCAAAATCTTAGAAGAAATTGTGCAAGTTATGAAAACATCAACCTGCAGTCTTGACACGCTCCCCACATCATTCTTCAAAACGGTGTTTACCTGTTTAGAAATGGATCTTCTAAAGGTGGTAAATGCTTCACTTTTATCAGGGATTTTTCCAACCTCACTTAAAACTGCAGTTGTTAAACCCCTCTTGAAGAAGAGCAACCTGGATAACACCCTATTGAGCAATTACAGGCCAATCTCAAATCTCCCTTTCATTGGCAAAATCATTGAAAAAGTTGTTTTTAACCAGGTCAACAAGTTCTTAAACTTCAGGGGGTGTTTAGACAATTTTCAATCGGGGTTCAGAGCACATCACAGTACAGAGAGCGCTCTTATAAAGATAATCAATGATATACGCCTAAATACAGATTCAGGTAAAATAACAGTGCTGGTATTGTTGGATCTCAGTGCTGCATTTGACACTGTCGATCACAGCATACTTCTGGATAGGCTGGAAAACTGGGTTGGGCTATCTGGCACGGTCCTCAAATGGTTTAGATCCTACCTAGAAGGTAGAGGTTACCATGTCAGTATAGGTGACCATATGTCGAGGTGGACACCCATGACGTGTGGAGTCCCACAAGGCTCGATTCTGGCACCTCTCCTGTTCAACCTTTACATGCTCCCTCTAAGCCAAATAATGAGAAAGAATCAAATCTCCTACCACAGCTATGCTGATGACACTCAGATCTACCTAGCCTTACAGCCTAATGACTACAGCCCCATTGACACCCTCTGCCAATGCATCGATGAAGTGAGCAATTGGATGTGCCAAAACTTTCTTCAGTTAAACAAAGAGAAAACTGAAATTATTGTGTTTGGAAACAAAGATGAGGTTCTCAAGGTAAATGCGTACCTTCGCACTAAAGGTCAAATGACAAAAAATAAGGTCAAGAATCTTGGTGTGACTCTGGAGTCAGATCTGAGTTTCAACAGTCATGTCAAAGCAGTCAGTAAATCAGCATACTATCATCTCAAAAACATTGCAAGAATCAGATGCTTTGTTTCTAGTGAAGATTTAAAAAAACTTGTTCATGCTTTTATCAGCAGCAGGGTGGATTACTGTAATGGACTCCTCACTGGTCTTCCTAAAAAGACAATCAGACAGTTGCAGCTCATCCAGAACGCTGCAGCCAGAATTCTAACCAGAACCAGAAAATCAGAGCACATCACACCTGTCCTCAGGTCTTTACACTGGCTGCCAGTTACATTCAGAATAGATTTTAAAGTATTATTACTGGTCTATAAATCACTAAATGGCCTAGGACCTAAATACATTACAGATATGCTCACTGAATACAAACCTAACAGATCACTCAGATCTTTAGGATCATATAAACTAGAAGTTCCAAGAGTTCAGTCAAAGCAGGGTGAATCAGCTTTCAGCCACTATGCCCCTCACTGCTGGAATCAGCTTCCAGAAATGATCAGATGTGCTCCAACATTAGGCTCATTCAAATCAAGACTGAAAACACATCTGTTTAGCTGTGCCTTTACTGAATGAGCACTGTGCTGCGTCCGACAGATCGCACTATTATGTTTTTCTCTTCTTCTTCATTCTTTATATCACATTTTACCTGTTTTTATGTTTTGTTTTGTTTTTATGCATTTTTATTATTTGTTTTATTTTTATTTTTACTTGTTTCTTTTATTCTTCTTTATGTAAAGCACTTTGAATTGCCATTGTGTATGAAATGTGCTATATAAATAAACTTGCCTTGCCTTGCCTTGATGTATACAATCACTTTATTAGGTACACCTGTCCTACTGCTCATTAACGCAAATTTATAATCAGCCAATCACATGGCAGCAACTCAAGGCATTTAAGTATGAAGACATGGTCAAGATGATCTGCTGCAGTTCAAACTGAGCATCAGAATGAGGAGGAAAGGTGATTTAAGTGACTTTAAACGTGGCATGGTTGTTGTTGGTGCCAGACAGGCTGGTCTGAGTATTTCAGAAACTGCTACTAATCTACTGGGATTTTCACACACAACCATCTCTAGGGTCCACAGACAATGGTCTGAAAAAGAGAAAATATCCAGTGAGTGGCAGTTCAATGCTTCTTAATGCTAGAGTTTAGAGGTGAATGGCAGTAGCCCCCCAGAAAATTTTATTAGGGATGGCCAAATGAGGCCACACAAAAAATTAAGGTGGCACACAAAAAAAACACAAATTCAGTGTAATGTTATATTTGTATACACTTTTTGTTTCTATTAAATGGAATAACTTGGTTTTAATTAACTTAACGAATTACTCTTAAACCATTGCAATTTATTTCTTAAAATAATTCAGCAAGTACATGGGCAAAACAAATAAAAATATGCTTTTGTTTCTTAAAATTGTTATCGCTGTCCTGTAGCTGAAGATGTTTGCGTGCTTTCAACGACATTTGGGAAGGGGGAGGGGCAGTGAATCAGCTACATCGGTGGCACCAATCAATCCACAATCATTTTAGTGGCTGCTTTATATTGATTTATTTATTTATTAAAATATTGTGAATTTGCATAATTACATTTCAATTAATAATATCAACAGCAAAATCATATTGGGTTGGCCACTCCTTGCCACCCCATGGGGGTGCCCTTGGTGTATGGCCAGACTGGTTCCAGCTGATAGAAAGGCAACAGTGCCACAAATAACCACTTGTTGTTTAATCGAGGTATGCAGAAGAGCATCTCTGAAGACACAACGCTTTGGACCTTGACGCAGATGGGCTACAGCAGCAAAACAGGTCAGCCAAGAACAGGAAACTGAGGCTACAATTCGCACCAAAGTTGGACTAAGAAGATTGAAGAAACGTTGCCTGGTTTCGATTTCTGCTGTGACATTCAGATGTTAGAGTCAGAATTTGGCGCCAACAACATGAAAGCATGGATCTATCCTGCCTTTTTTCAATGGTTCAGGCTGGTGGTGGTGAAATGTTTTGGGGGATATTTGCTTGGCACACTTTGCGTCCACTAGTCCCAAATGAGCATTGTGTCAACACCACAGCCAACCCGAGTATTGTTGGTGACCATTTCCATCCCTTCATGACTAGTGTACCAATCTTCTGAGGGCCACCTCCAGCAGGATGATGCGCCATTTCATAAAGTGTGAATCATCTCAGACTGGTTTCTTGAACATGTGAGTTTCAGTGAGCTTACTATACTCATATGGTCTCCACAGTCACCAGATCTCAATCCAATGGAGCACCTTTGGGATGTGGTGAAATGGGAGATTCACATCTTGGATGTGCAGTTGACAAAACGGCAGCAACTGCTTGATGCTATCATGTCAATTTGGAAAAAAATCTCGGAGGAATATTTCCAGTACCTTGTTCAATCTATGCCACAGAGAATTAAGACAGTTTTAAAAGCAAAAGGGGGTCCAACCTGGTACTAGTGAGGTGTACCTAATAAAGTGGCCGGTGAGTATATATCAACGAATGTTATACATTGCAATATATATATATATATATATATATATATATATATATATATATATATATATATATATATATATATATATATATATATATATATATAAAACAATTGGTTTATGTATGTATATGTGTCACCTTTTTTCTTATTTCCTGCAAAAACAAAAGACTCTAAATGACAAGATTTTAAATTTGTAAATATTATCAGCATTTTACAGAATGAAACTATGTTTAAGCCATCATTTATAGCATTGGCATGATCTCATCACAAACCCCTGTGAAAAGCAAATGTTCTTATATTAACAACAGTAAATTTAGTTTGTGTCAACTCCTTCGCCAGGTCTTTGTGAAAATATCATAAGCGTCACCTTGCAGGGGGAGAAAAAAAATTATGTGCTTTATTTGTTCATTGCATTTGACAAACATGTGTACCAATTATCAGCTCACGCCAGATGGGTGAGTGTTGTGCCTAAATAGACATCATTTCACCCCCTCCACCACCCCACCCCAAATCACATCCACCCTGTTACCATGGCAACAAATCCGAGGCAAAAGCTCCAGCTGTACAGTCTCTCTGGAAAGAGGAATCCATCACACTCCTGCCCACTTTAAACTCATTCCTCCTCATTATGTCTGCAACTACAAAAGACAAGATTCCCCCAAAGATCATGTTGACTTGGTTAGCTCGCCTTTTATGTCATATTCCTTTATTAAGGACAGACCCTGCAGGCAAAAACATGGCTTTCTCATGCACCTGCTATTTTTGAGATTTTGGGGCTTTCTGGCATTTTTTCCTTCCGTCTAATGTAAAGAAAATATTGCCAAAATACAGTGCATTTCATTTATTGCACTGTATCATTTTTATGTAGTATATTAATGTAGTCATTTGGCAAATGTTTTTGTTCAAAGTGACTTACAATTATAGACAATTAGAATCAGTTAGTTTTATTAGATTTCATTAAAAATACATAATTTTAAAGGGCATCTAATTGACCCCTTTTACAAGATGTAAGATAAGCCTTTGGTGTCTCCAGAATGAGACTAAAGTTTCAGCTCAAAATACCCCTCAGATATTTTATTATAGGCTCCAGAATCTGCCCATTTTGGTGTCTGAGTACAGTGTAGCTGTTTTTTGTAGCCTGTGGCTTTAAATGCAAATGAGCTGCTTCTGCCTGCACACTGTTCCCTCGTGCGTGTCTGCTGCTCATCATGCGTTATGTCAGATATACAGCAGTCAGTGATAGAGACAGCATCAGATGAATCGGAAATTGTATTTGTGGTGGAGTTTATTCAAGCCTTTCTGAAATGATGAGTCACACAAGTGCCATTTTCAGTACACACACACACACACACACACACACACACACACACACACGCACACGCACGCATGCATGCGCACGCACGCACACGCACACACACACACACGCACGCACGCACGCACACGCACGCACACGCACACACACACACTAGCATTTACTGACACCATGTGGCTGTGAGGACTATAGGGGTTAAGAATGAGCAGTTTTACTGTCTTTATTATAAACATGCTTAAAAAAATTGTAGCAGTTGTAGCAGATATTTTAATCCCAATTTATTTGCAAAAATAGTTCAGCAGATGTGTGTAGGGCTGCAACTAACGATTATTTTAATAATTGATTAATCTGTCAATTATTTTTTCGAATAATTGATGAATCGGATAAAAGAAAAGCATTATTTACAAACCTTTATTCAAAAACAGAACTAACATCTTTAGAAAGTGCACAAACATGTTGTCCTTCAACTTTACTGAGCTGTAATAGTAATAATAACAAAATAAAAAACTTAGTAGTTTTGTTCTTTTTTAATCCAAATATCAAAAAAAAAACTTAAATCAAGATACATACTAGACACATGAAGTACCATAAGAAATTATGTTGTGTTTTCTGAAAAAAAACCCACCTCAAAATTAAGTGATTGTTTGCTTAAAACAAGCAAAATTATCTGCCAATGGGGTAAGAAAAATAATCTTAATGAGATATAATCTCAAACAGAAGTTTTAAGCATCACTTCATTTTTCTTGTCTAGTCTAGCCATTTTTCTTGTCTAGTCTTGATTTAAGATTTTTTAGATATTTGGACTGGAAACGAGACAAAATGACTAAGTAAGAAAAGCTTTTCTGCAGTGCAGCTATACATGACAACAGATTAAAAAATGAATGATCAAAAAAGGTGAGTGAATAAAAATGTGTCTTTAGTCTTGCAATGCAGAGTAACTATACAACCGCTGCTTTACTTCTGTTATTAATGCTAAAACACTAATGGTAATGTCTCACTTGTACTTGTGTGTATTTAGATGTCTAAAACATACAATAAGCATTGGGTGGTTAAAAACACTGCATAATTGTGATAATATGACACGTCTATCTTTCACTCAGTGCCAGACAACGCGCCAAAGCTCAGTTTGAATTTTTCATGTCATGCTTTTTTTGTTTATTTAGTGTGAAATGCCCACACACCTGGGATGACTAGAGTCACACAGATTTCTATGTCTTCGCCATGTATCTTTCCTCTAACGTTACCTCAGCGGTTTTTTTTTTTTTTTTTTTTTTGCTCTGTCCTGTCTATAAGGCACCGAATTCTGCTGGCATCAGTGTGCAACAGAGGCAGAGTGCGTTTACTCCACTACGTGCTCAATTAAAGTTTTTTTTTAATAATCAAACGTCTCCGCATTACGCGACACAATGAATCGATTATGAAATTCGTTGCCAATGCTTTTAGTAATCGATTTTTTTATACATTTAATCAATTCATTGTTGCAGCCCTACATGTGTACATTTTATTATAGAACCACGGCGCATGTCAATCAATTCGGTGGGCGGGGAAAACCACACTCCTACCTTGCGGTGGGCCTCAAAATCACTGGAATTTGGGTCCTATTTTAACATCCCAAAATAAAAAAAGAGACTTGTTGTGTTTCTATCACTCTAATATGACTTTGGACACACTATACATACACACATTTCTGTTCAAACAGCTCCCAGAAGTTGATTTTCATCATAGGTGCCATTTAAAGTTAGTTATCTTTTTAAAAAAAATAAATACATCTCTCTCAAACACACATTTTTCCCTCTATATATCTATATAAATCTCCACTTCAGCAGCACTTACCCCAAACCTCACTGTTTTATTTATATTTATATTCTGAAGGCTTTCTAAGAGGGATATGTTCATGCATAATATGCCTGATTATATATACATTTATTCTACAAAATGTCTTTTTAAAAAATGTATAATTTTTTTCTGGCTGTTCACAGCGTTTTTGGAGTTATGGAGTGATAAAAAAGACTCTTTGAAAGTAATGTCTCCAAAAAATGTATTCTTGAACAATGCTTCATTTATTGTTCAGGTATTTATGCTAAAATGTATGCAAACTAGGGCATATTTAATTAAACAGTGCCTAGTTTGCATATTGTGAAATGTAGAAAACATTCAAAAATGTTTGCAATTCTTAATAAAATCAACTGGTCTCATTTATAAATGTGACATGCACACAAAACAGAGACAAAACTGTTTGTATGCCAATTCCCACTCAAACGTGATCTATAAAAAAAACAAACCAAGTATGTGCGAAGCTGTAAATAAACATTTATTGATTAGTTCATGGTGACAGTGGCGCAGTAAGTAGTGCTGTCGCCTCACAGCAAGAATGTTGCTGGTTCGATCCTCAGCTCAGTTGGCGTTTCTGTGTGGAGTTTGCATGTTCTACAAGCATTCGCGTGGGTTTCCTCCGGGTGCTCCGGTTTCCCCCATAGTCCAAAGACATGCGGTACAGGTTAATTGGGTAGGCTAAATTATCCATAGTGTATGTGTGTGTGTGTGTGTGTGTGTGTGTGTGTGTGTGTGTGTGTGTGAGAGAATGTGTGTTTGAATGTTTCCCAGAGATGGGTTGCAGCTGGAAGGGTATCCGCTACGTAAAAATGTGCTGGATAAGTTGGCGATTCATTCCGCTGTGGCGACCTCGGATTAATAGAGGGACTAAGCCAACTATTCCAGCATGTTTTGCGCAGTAAATGCCCTTCCAGGCCCAACCCATTCCTGGGAAACATCCATACACACTATTCACACACACTTTCATACAGTACAGCCAATTTAGTTTATTTAATTCACCTATAGCGAATGTCTTTGGACTGTGAGGGGACACCAGATTACCCGGAGGAAACCCATGCGAACAAGGGGAGAACATGCAAACTCTACACAGAAATGCCAACTGACCCAGCCGGGACTCAAACCAGAGACCTTTTTGCTGTGTGGCGACTGTGCTAACCCCTGAGCCACTGTGCCACCCTCAATGTAAACATATTTAACTTAAATATTGACATCATTAAACACTTTTAATTATCACATAAGAAAATGAATAATCGTTGATCAGCACCTCCAAGTCCGAGGCCATGGTGCTCCACCAGAAAAAGGTAGTTTGCCCCAGGTGGAGGGGTTCAAGAATCTTGGGGTTTTCTTCACGAGTGAGGAAAGGATGAACCGTGAGATTGACAGATTGATCAGTGCAGTGGCAGCAGTAATGCGGTCGAAGTCCCGTTCCATTGTGGTTAAGAAAGACCTGAGCTGAAAGGCAAAGTTCTCGATTTACCAGTCAATCTAGGTTCCTACTCTCACCTATGGTCATGAACTTTGGCTCATGACTGAAAAGACATGATCTCGGATACAAGCAGCCGAAATGAAGTTTCCTTTGCAGTGTGGCAGAATGCACCGTTATAGACAGGGTTAGGAGCTCTGTCACCCAGGAGGAGCTCAGAGTAGAGCCGCTGCTCCTCCACATCGAGAGAAGTTAGCTGAAGTGACTCCGGCATCTGTTTCAGATGCCTCCAGGACGCCTACCTAAGGAGGTGTTCCAGGCATGTCCCACCAGGAGGAGGCCTCAAGGAAGACCCTGGACACGCTGTTTCTCGGCTGGCCTGGGAACACCTCGGGATCCCCCCAGAGGAGCTGAAGGAGCTGGGGAGAGTTAAGTCTGAAGTTCTCTCCTAAGACTGCTGCCCCCACAACCCGGCCCCGGATAAGCGGATGAAAATGATGATGATGAAATAAACATTTATTCTGGTGTACCTTCACTGTTAGGAAGGTTTCTATGCAAATGTTAAAATTTGATTATTGTGCAAGTATGGTGAAATTATAATAATTTATATATATATTTTTTTTACCCTATTCACGTTTTAACCTGTTGGATGGAGCTGCGGCCCTGAGCTCAAATGCATGATTGAGTAAGAAGCATCTCACGTTAAACCGATTTTCAATTCACATCAAAACATGGCAACGCCTGCTTGGAAGAAAGATACTGATTGCAGTCAGAATGGACGGCCGGTGGAGGCCTGTCTCATAAATCAGTAAACTCAGTGCTACAGAAGAAAAACATGCTGATTTAAAATTCTGGACAACGATGTGGTGATTTATGGGTATTCAGAAGATAGTTATTCTAGCCAGTGAACAGATCTCATTCATTGTGGATGAGTGATCCGGCAGCAGTGAGCAAGTTTCGGCTTATTACCTTTAACAATTCCAATTCCAATATATCAATACAACAGAATGTGCTATAAGTTATGAAATAAGACAGAAAAGATTTTTTAATTTAAAGTATGGTAAAAACATAACATGTTATTATTTCATATGGTTTTAGGTACTATTTAGATTTTTTAAAGACATAAAACAATATTAGAAATGCAAATTTACTGTAGTGATGATGCATTATATTGGATAAAATTTAATATCACGCAGCACAACTGTGTGGATGATTTACATGAAATTGAATGCATTACATACATTATAATCATTCATTCATTCATTCATTCATTTTCTTTTTGGCTTAGTCCCCTTATTAATCTGGGGTCACCACAGCGGAATAACCACCCACTTATCCAGCATATGTTTTACGCAGCCGATGCCCTTCTAGCCGCAACCCATCACCGGAAAACCATACACACTCATTCTTACACTATGGACAATTTAGCCTACTCAATTCACCTGTACTGCATGTCTTTGGACTGGAGGAAACCAGAGCACCCGGAGGAAACCCACGCAAACGCAGGGAGAACATGCAAACTCCACACAGAAAACTGAACCAGCCGAGGGTATATATATATATACATACACACACACACACACACACACACACACACACACACACACACAACATTTCTGTCTGGTTCTTGAATCTGATTGGCTGATAGCTGTGACATTCTGCAAATAACGGCTCTAAATCTCTAAATAACCCTTCACCTTTGTGTATTACTCCGCCCACATACAGCAACATGCAGAGGACACTCTGCAGACAAATATTGCTGCTGTTAGGCAGCAGTGTACTTTTGAGGCTTGTTTAGTCTAGAATGTAGTTGTTTCGATCACAACTATACAGTTTATTTATAAGGAAAGTGCCTATTTTTAAATATTTATAATTTCAGAGAGACAGCGCATCGGTGACCATTAGCCTGTCATTGAACAGAGCAAAGACGCTGTCCATCCACAAGATGTCGACAGACACTGCATTATAAGCGATTTAAAGATAAAAACAGCATCATTTATAACTACAGCAGATCAAATCATTAATAAACTGTTAGCATTTTCCTTATCACAAACACAACAGCAATCTGGTAGTGATTATTGTGATCTCCCTAGAGCAGTGGTTCCCAACCTGGGGTCCGCGCCCCCCTAAGGGGGGCGCCAGAGTTCACAAGGGGGGCGCGGGAGAGGATAAGTGTTGAGGTAGAAAAAGGCATAAAAATGCTCCACTATTATATAGGGCTGTACAATTAATCCAAAATGCGATTTCGATTTCAAACAATTATAAAAAAAAGCATTAATCAAGATAAACGATTATATGCATCATATACCGCCCCCTTTCCAGTTGTACACGTGTTGCGAAAGACCGCGTGCCTATGTGTGTGTGTGCTACACGCACACGCAGTCAGAAGCATGCGGCCGGTCAGCATTCGCACACTGAGACGAGCAGAGGAGCGCAGACATCTAAAGTCATCTTAACGTGAGCGCTTTAATGGTCAAATAGGTGTCAAAACGCGGTGTTTAGTGATTATTTATATTAACCCTCATTTGTGTAATAAACAAACGAGTTGAGGTTTAAAAGACGTGAAAGAGAAACCATTAAAGAGACAGCGCAAAATATTCCTGCTGCCGCCTGTTTTTATGATTGATCAAACAAGGAGAAAATGTTTCTCTGCTCTTGACTGAAGGACTTTTGTAGCTAAAGAGTTTTTCTTACAGTGAAGATGCTTAAAGCACAGTTTGTTTTATATTTTTATTCTATTGTATTTATTTCTCTTTCCTTTGCAGGGTGGAAAATAACTGTATGTATACAGTTGAAGTCAGAATTATTAGCCCTCCTGAATATTAGCAACCCTTTTCCTGCCCAATTTCTGTTTAATGGAAAGAAGTTTTTTTTAAACTTATTTCTGAACATAATAGTTTTGATATCTCATGTCTAATTACTGATTTCTTTTTATCTTTGCTATGATGACAGCACATAATATTTTACTAGATATTTTTTCAAAATACAACCATTCAAATTAAAGTGCAATTCAAAGGCTTAATTAGGCAAGTCATTGTATAACAGTAGTTTCTTGTGCAGACAATCAAAAATATATATTGCTTAAGGGGGCTAATAATATTGACCTTAAAATAGGTTTCAAAATATTTTCACCTGCTTTTATTCTAGCTAAAATAAAACAAATAAGCCTAGAAGAAAAAAAATATTAGAGAAAATACTGTTAAATTCCTTGTTCTGTTAAACATAATTTGGGAAATATTTATAAAAAAAAACAAATTCTCAGGAGCGCTAATAATTTTGACTTTAACTGATAATCGTTTTGAATAATTGTGATTACAATTATGACCAAAGTAATTGTGATTATGATTTTTCCCAAAATCAGCCCTACTATTATATATGTATTTTTAAGTACCAAAAAAAAAAATCAACACACATGCTTAAAATTCCAACATAATAGTAAAAATAATTAAAATAAATAACTTTAAATTATTTTTTACATTTTGTAAAGGCAAAATCAAAACAAAAATGGCAGAGAAACGTCAATGCAATGATTCTTTAGAGGCGAAGAAAAGCCAAGAAAAGATAAGACAAAGCCTATCTAAATACACATAAACACACACATACAGTAAATATAAATATATATATATATATATATATATATATATATATATATATATATATATATATATATATATATATATACGGCACATATATGTGTGTGCGTGCGTGTGTATTTTTATGGTGGGGGGGCTCCAATGTTTGTATTTGTTCATGGGGGGGGCCCCAGAGAAAAAGGTTGGGAACCACTGCCCTAGAGCTACAGAGAAATACTGGGAAATCTGTGGATTGATGGCTATTACAATGTTATTATTGTAAATCATATTATTATTAATAAATTGCTGTTATAATAATAATAATAATAATAATAATAATAATTATTATTATTATTATTATTATTATTACAAAATAACAAATAAATAAATACAAATAAATAAATACATAAATACATTTCCTAATTGCTTAATAACAACAACAACAACAACAATAATAATAATAATAATAATGATAAAAATAATAAGTATTATTATTAATATTATTATTACAAAATAAACAGTAAAAAATAAATAAATACACTACTTAATTGTACAAAAACAAACAAACAAATAAATAAATAAATAAATAAATAAATAAATAAATAAATAAATAAATATGATACAAAATCACTAAGGGATATGAAAAGTCAAAAGTCCATGTGTCTTCACTGGAACATCACACAGATCTCATTAATTTAAGTAAAAAAATAAGTAAAAAATAAAAACATTCAATACGAACCCAAAATAATCTCCAAGGAAATTGAGTGTAATTATAAGACTGAAGCATTGTTCGGGGAAAGGCCTGATAGAGCAGCATTCAGCGCAGCCCTCTCATCATGTCAATCCACAGGTGGATCCTGTTAACCAAAGGGGAAGGTGCTGCTGGGCTTCCCCACAGCAGGTGCCCTTGTTCCAGGCCATGATGATGACAGAGGACCGTCCACCAGCGGAAGATGTTCCTTTCCTCGCTGTTCCTTCAATCCATTTACCAGCAACTTGAGCACGAGCTCTGTCAATCAACCTCAGAGCGTGCTCATAAAAATACTGATGTGGACTGGCCAGATAAAAGACTCTGGCTTATTAAAACTGTCAATAGTATTGTCCTGAAGAATGCTTTGAGAAGACTCATATTCATTGGTGGTGGAGTGATGGCTGATAATGAACCATTAAGGAGGAGTTTTCATTTAGTTAGGTTGTATTCATGACATGCAGGAGGGAAAAAATGTGCCTTTAAAAGGCATAAAAAAGATGCATAAAATAGTTGCTTGAAATCAAAAAAAATATTTGGGAAAAATATTTGATACATTTTTTATAAATTGATAAAATATTGTCTGTGATGCAGCAAGTCTAGAGACTATTGTGTACACCATGTATTATATAAAATTCACTTTAATGTGTGATATGACTAAAAATGGTCATAAAAAAATATTTTCTCAATTCAAAGGAGTAGCGGCTTGGACCAAAAAACAGTCATCCATACGCCGCGACTTAAGCGGATTGAACATCTACTTTTTTTTTTATTTAAAAAAACCCATTAGTTTGATTGATAGTGACTGCATAAAAACTGCAAATTAGTTTTCATTTATTTATTTGTTTTGTTGGTTTCTTAGGGTGCTTAGGGTTCACACATTTGTTTCGAAAAAGGGATTAAAATTGTTTCATTGTTACTCTTTGTTCTTGGTTCGCTTTCACATAGCAAAGTTTCTAAATGGACCAAAAGAGCTAAAACAAGTCACTCTCCTCACATTAGTCAGAGTTTCACGGTTTATTTTGCAGAGTCCCAATCAGCTGTCATGCGTCCTAATTTAAATTTATGGCGATCAGCAATAAAGACATCAGCGAAAAGCTGCGCTTTCCTTTTAAATGGTGACACACACAGACATCGTCACCAAGTATAAATCAGAAGTAAGACTTTCTCATACATAGTTGTTGCCTTATGCATTATAGGGTTTACATTATAGAGAGAAATAACAGATAAACTAAGACTGCAGTTCGGTCAATTTTCCTTAAAGCTCTCGGTAATAGTTAACATGCTTTCTCTTTTTTTTTTTTTTTTTTAAATGAAACACACATTTACCAATAGGAATGACCTTCCGCCCTACTCATAACTCTCTCTTCATATAGCCGTATATATGCCTTTGACATACTGATACGCTGTGATCTAGCCAGGCTTGGATCGTAACGCTTTCTCACTACAATCGATCCGCTCCCTAGTTCGTTTCAATCGACCTGAGACCTCCTCATTCAGGCGATCTTGGACCGATCGATTTGGCATGAATCTGAGCGCAATTGCTGGATTCACATAAGCCAAACAAACTGCGCTTACTGGGCAAACGATACAGGTTCGGAAACAAAATCTAGGTGTGAAAGCACCCTTAGTGTATACGAATAATGGCTGATAATATATTTAGTATATTATTTATATTTTATTATTAGTAGTAGTATTTATAAGTGCATTGTGTTTGATATAATTAACAAGAACTTGGTACTAAGAATTCCTTTTAGTGGTTAGTGTCAGTGTCGTCTCACAGCAAGAAGGTTGCTGGTTCGAGTCTCCCCTTTCTGTGTGGAGTTTGCATGTTCTTCCCGTGTTCGATTGGGTTTCCTCCAGGTGGTCCGGTGTCCCTCACAGTTAAAAGACATGCGCTATAAGTGAATTGAATAAACTAAATTGGCCGTAGTGTATGGGTGTGAATGTGGAAGGGCGTCCGCTGTGTAAAACATTTGCTGCATAAGTTGACAGTTCATTCTGCTGTGGCAACCCGTGATGAATAAAGGGACTAAGCAGAAAGAGAATGAATGAATGAATGAATGAATGAATGAATGAATGAATGAATGAATGAAACAAGTTAAGCATAGTAGAAACTTACAAAATCAAATTTTATCAAAAATCAAAAAGAAAGAATCAAAATTGAAATATTAACTTTTTGTTTTTTGATTTGCCTCACTTAAAAAAAAACAAATATATAAACACAAAAGGATTCATATATTGAACCATTAAATTAGCCTTAAAATCATTAAAAAAAAACAACAACTCCACAACCCTGCTCAAAAGTGGCTGCTCTCTTGCAAAGCCCGAGCATTCCAGCAGATGGAAATCTTGACTTCTGAACATGCCTCAGACGGTCTGCTCCTCCTCCTTTCCAGACTGGAGACGCGCACTCGGCTTGTCACAAACACTGTTTGTTTTTGCTTTTTAAGTGCCAGTGCCAGCATGTGGACTCTGTTTGTCTGCTTGTTTACAAGGACAAACAGGAGAGAATGCAATTGAGCATGTTGCAAGCTGCGCCGGCAGAGCAAACAAAATGCTTCTGTCAGCAGCGTCTAGACACTGGAGACGTAAGAGATCAACACAGCAATCTGAGCTCTTATTTTTCAAATAAGACACTGCTTTAAACAAAAGATCAATAATAATCGATTTACGCTTGCATTATTTGTTGGAAAGCTGCGTGCACTATTGCACTGCAGACAAGCAATCGCAACAACATGGAAAGCTGAATCACCAACTGTAACATGTTAGCAGCATAGTGCTTTAAATCAGGGATAACTCATTCACAACTTACAGTTTATTCTCTCATCGCTTTATTGTATTTATTTTGTCCAATTTAACTAAGACAAACTGTCAAATTTGATAAAAATGGCAAAGAGGAACACAAAATGCATCTGTGTTTTAATGGTCATATAATACACTGTAAGAATCTGCACAGTAAAAAATGCAGCGTTCCACACAACCCATTCATGCTGTCCCAACACAAATACATTAGGTTCACATGGGTCAAGCAGCCATAATACAGCAGCAAAGTCCTCTGATTAGAACACAGGAATGAGTATAATTCCTAGAAATACATCATTTCATCATTTTGATACTGAAGCTGAAACTACATTAGAAATGAAGAACTCTGGTAAAGTGGGAAAGTAAATGACAGTAGACATTTGGTTACAAGTGGTTGAAGAATTTATTAAAAAGGTTTAAAAGAGTCCTTAAAAAGTCCTTACAGGTGACACGATAGAAATTATGATTTTTAGAGTTTGTTTGTTTGTGGGGAATTAAATTTAAATTATGTTAAATTATAATAATATGAAAAGAAATAAAAAATAAAAAAACAATTATTTTTGAGCAAGATGCTAATGGTCTAATCTGATGCAATGATCTATATGCTGGGCTAAGCCAAGCTAAAAGTGCTCCAGTCTGAGACTGGCTGAATGGATTAAAAAATAATACAACTCAACAGTTTAACTGTAGGGTAGCCGTAAAACAAGTCTAATTGAATATTTAATATTGAGGGTCACGGTGGCCAGGCCCGGATTGGCTAATCGGGAGGACCGGGAGAATTCCCGGTGGGCCGGTCCGTTTTTTGGCCGCGAGGGCCGGTGTCCCTAGCTCCAGAATCTGTTGCTCTCAGCAGTCACACTTTTTTAATTTATTTATTTACTTGACCACAGCCTTTTTATTCATTATTTTACCGCAACTCTTCTCTTTCCATCTGTTTTAATGATTATAATACTCAGCTGTGTGTCCTTTCTGAACATAGCTAATGTGGTCCAGTCGTTAGCACGTTAGATTATGACGCTGAGGACCCGGGTTCGATCCTCTTTAGAGTATGTTCACGTGGGTTTCCTCTGGGTGCTCCAGTTTCCCCCACAAGTCTAAAGACATGCGCTATACATTAACTGGGTAAGCTAAATTGTCCTTAGTGTATGTGTGTGAATGAGTGTGTATGGGTTTTTCCTAGTGATGGGATGCAGCTGGAAGGGCATCCACTGCTTAATAACATATGCTGGATAAGTTGGCGGTTTATTCCGCTGTGGCGACCCGAGAATAAAAAAGGGACTAAGCCGAAAAGAAAATGAATGAATGAATTTGATATTGATAATTTAATCATTTCGTTACTGAAACTACATTAGAAATGAAGGACTCTGGTAAAGTATGAAAGTAAGGGACAGTAGACATTTGGTTACAAGTGGTTGAAGAACTTAGTAAAAAAGGTTTAAAAGAGTCTTTAAAGTTAACACGATGATTAAGATGATTTCAGTTTATTTTATTTTTTTTTTAACTTTGTTTTTGAGCAAGATGCTAATGGTCTAATCCAATTCAATGATCTATGCTAAGCTAAGCTAAAAGTGCTTTTTGATTTTAGAGTGGTAAGTTTAACTCTAGGGGAGCTGTAAAATAAGGCTATTTTGATTTTAAATATTCACAATTTGCATTCTGTCAAATACAAGTTTGAAAAAAAACATAGAATAAAACCAAACGAAATGCTTCTGTCAGCATTGTCTAGACACTGAAGACATAAGGGATCAACACAGCAATCTGAGCTCTTATTTTTCAAATAAGACACTGCTTTAAACAAAAGATCAATACTCATCGATTTGCACCTGCATTATTTGTTGGAAAGCTGCGTGCACTGATTGCACTGCAAAACAAATAACAGCAACAAACGGAAAGCTGAATCAGCACCAGACTGTAAATCTCTTCCCCTGCAGCAATACACACACACACACACACACACACACACACACACACACACACACACACACACACACACACACACACACACACACACGTTCATTCATATCTGTCTCTCCTGCTCCTACATGCACTTTCTCTCCGTTTCCTGGCACAAGATAGCCATCTCTGCACTATGACGAAACCCAGACATGCCTTGTGTATTTATACATTCTTAGCAGAGCAAGAGGTGATGCAGCAGCTTGCACTACCTGGCCTGGTCTGAACACACTAAGGCTTCTCTGCCCACTATCTCGCTTGGCTTCGGTGCCACTGCAGCCTGGCTCCGACTTTGATGAATGGAGTTCTGGATCCAAAGCGCCCAGATTGGAGGGCGGCGATGTCTGCTTTACAGTCCTGGAGAACACAGGCGCTCTGTCTGAGCCCCCAACGCAACATTCAGTTTAGATTAAATAGGCCGAGATGCCACGTTCGCCCCAACCTCATATTATCTCTGCTGAAGAAGAGAAAAACTTTCAGTCTTATACTGTACAGATGCATTGCTCTGCTGTATATTGGGGATGATAGTTCATCCGAAATTAATATTCAGTTATCGTTTACTCAAACTCACGCTGCCTCTAAAGTTGACTGTGGTTTTCGAAGTACATTCTAGGTGCTGCTTTCAATTTTACTAAAAATTATGAAGCTGTCAAATTTGAAAAATGATGCAATAGTAATGCAAAAAGTACCTGTGCTCTGTATTTCATAGTCAAATTATAGGTTTGTGTAACTAACAGAGTAAAGTAAAAAGTCTGAATAGTTTTTCCAATGCATAATTGTTCGCCATATGTCTAAAAGAGTCTAAGAATAAAAAATACAATGGACAACTTAGTTAATTACTATTTTTTATCATCTTCTTTTTTTGCCATTTTGCAATTTAAAGACCCGTTCACACCGGGATAATTTTAGCACATGTTTTTCATCAACGTTTACCGCCTCGTAACCAAGTAAAGGGCACCAATGTGATCGTGCACACCAACACGCAATACGCCAGATATAAAGGCATAATTTTTAAAGAAAAGCCTGATGCTCATTTTTTTTCATCGTCTCCACCAATCAGATTGGCACTTTTGTTCACATGCACGGAGCTGCTGAAGTTACGGTAAGCACCACTTAGATGCGATCAAGCACAAAACTGTCAAAGCGAATGCACATTGAAGAAAATGCCCAGAGGCAATATAAACATAGAGCTACTTATTGCTCTGGTGTCACAACAAAAAGTGCTGTAAATAAACAAGACATTGATTATATTGCATGTTCGAATTGCCAGCAAACAATGTGAAGGATTTTAACAAGTACTGTATGTCAACTTTCTCTCTTCTTCTTCTTCTTCTTTGTTACAAGCTTAAAGTTGTGTAGTGCCATTCTGTGCACCGGGGTCTTTCTGTTTCTCATTAAGCACTATCTAACGATTCTCTTCTGCTTGACACCAGTGAAAATCACTTGGGTTTGAATGCGGAGAAACATCTCACAAAATGCTGACGATAAACACAAACAAAAAGCATCCTGGTGTGTATGAGCCTTGATGCCCCCAGTTGTCAGAACTTTTCATAATATTAACATGATGACAGTAAAAATTATTTTACAAGATATTTTTCAAGACACTTCTATACAGCTTAAAGTGACTTAGTGCCTAACTAGGTTAAATAAGTTACCTCTGCAGGTTCGGATAATTACACATATCATTGTATAATGATGGTTTGCTCTGAAGACTAAATTAAAAAATAATGTAGCTTAAAAGGGCTAATAATGTTGAAATTAAAATGTTTTTAAAAAAAAATTGCTTTTATTCTAGCCAAAATAAAACAAATAAGACTTTCTCCAGAAGAAATAATTTTATCAGACATACTGTGAAAATTTCCTTGCTCTGTTAAACATAATTTGGGGAATACTTAAAAAAGAAATCAGAGGGGGGCTAGCAATTCCGACTTCAACTGTGTGTGTGTGTGTGTGTGTGTGTGTGTGTGTGTGTGTGTGTGTGTGTGTGTGTGTGTGTGTGTGTGTGTGTGTGTGTGTATACATATGCTTTTGTGACCACTCGGTTAGCTTACTGTAAAGCACTGTTTGTGGGGAGTAGCAGGTTAGCTATTATCCGTAGCAATTGCAAATGGTGCAAAATGCTGCAGCACGCCTGTTAACTGGTATTCGCAAATATGACCAGATTTCCCCCAGTGTTAGCTTTGCTTCATTGGTTGCCAGTGCATGTTAGAATAAAGTTTAAGATTCTTTGATTTGGTTTTAAAGCTCTAAATGGCCTTTCCCCACCTTAAATCTCTGAGCTGATACATCCTTATAAGCTCAATCATTCTCTCATATTAGCTGATCAGCTTCTCCTGATTGTGCCAAAAATAAAACTTAAACTTAGAGAGGATCGTGCTTTCGCTGTGGTAGTTTCTAGACTTTGGAATGAATATGCCGCTGTCCATTAGACAGGCCTCTTCCGTGTTTTCATTTAAATCAGCTCTGAAAACTCTTTTCAGCTCTTTTTTGTTGGCATTTGACACCTGATCTTACTTGTTTGTTTTTTTTTATTAATGTGTCTTTTTAAGTAGTTTAGTTACAATTTATCTAGTATTTTTTTACTATGCTATATTTCAGCACTGTGCTAAAGTACAGCACTTTGGCTCAATTATGTGTTTTTAAAGTGCTCTAAAAATATTGTGTGACTTGACTTAACTTGATAATGTTCAAATCAGCATATTAAAATGATTTTCGAATGATCATGACTCTGAAAACATAACAGCTGCTAAACAATTGCAGATTGTATATTATTTTTTTTTAAATGTATTTTACTATATGTCTGATTAAATAAATACAGCAAATCCTACTGAAGTGGTCTTGTACATAGATTAAATGCTGTAAAAATGTTATTTCTTAGTTCATGATGTATTACTAGCATACATGAACTAAACTTTACTGTAAAGCACTACTTTTAGAACTATAAACAAGTCCATCATCTTGCTCCAGAACTATTTTTAAGTTGGATCATTTGTGCAGGTTTGCATTTTTTTTTTTCCTGCACTGGCAGTTTTATGTCGTTATTGCTAAACCCAACAAACCTCTACATTGGACTCCTGCCTTGTTTCCAGCAGGCCCGTGAGCCAAAGAGTGGGCAGTTCTCTTACTTAGTCATCCGACAAACCGACAGCTGGCTTGATCCAATCAGAAAGCTTGACAGAATTGATATTTTTGCTGCACTTTCACCAGCGCAACATGCTTTCGGAACAAGTCCTCCAAGAACACATTACAGGGGTAGAGGCGAAAGTGATGTCATTTCAGGAAATAGCAGAAAATTGAAAGAGTAATTATTTTATATGATTCCAGGCAATGCATTAAGTTTAATTTGCCCCCTGCATGTTTTAAAAGCAATTCACATCAAATTTAATTAGCTTCATTTGAGTTCATTTACGGCTGTAACTACTCCTCCGCTGCAATTTTCAATAACCCAGCTCCGCCTGTGAACGAGGATGAGGCTTTTGACTTTTTAATAGAGAATTTAATAGCTTTTTAAATGGTTCTCGTCAGTCTGGCATAAAGCATGAAGGATCTGCCTTTATTGGTTCACTCATCGCATGACTTTGGATCAAGACAGGAGGAAAAGTCTAAAGGTTTTATCTAATTTTTTCCTCTTTTAGAACTTACAGTATTCACATTTAATATTCAAGCTTCTTATAACTCAGAGACTGCCATCATAGTTTTTGTGGAGGAAACAATTTTATGTTAAATCACAAGAGCAGGTTACATTAAAGAGGTGGTCCCCTACGATATCATATTTTAAACTTTAGTTGATGTGTAATGTAGCTGTGTTAACATAAACAACATCTCTGATTGCAATAACCTCAAAGTTCAATGCAAAGAGAGACATTGGCTTTTACATGGTTAGCTTAGCAAAGTCTAGAGCGAACCAAATTTGGGGACTTAAAAAAAATACATCTGGGTTAGTGAGATAACAAATGCTTCAGGTTACGCACATTCACCACCCGCATACATCCCATGCAGCAAAGTGGCGTGGCCAGAGGTGCTGTAATGTTACAGCTGAGAAAGCTAAAATGTCGTCCAAACGCTGCTTTTCCACAGAGCTCATTCTGTTTCTGTATCTGGGCTTTCAAAGGACATAACACAAATAGAGAAGTGCTTACAATTTAATTTTAATTATGTTCCAGAGAATTATTAAAAATATATATAGCTAGCATTTGACAAAGGACAGCTTCCAGAATCTCTCTCAGTTCAGTGCTGATTCGGTTAAAAACGTCTCCAACAGACAAAGCTGTGAATTGTGAGCCATAACCTGTAAGTATTTTAATTTGTTAAAATTGATCTATTACATGCATAGTTTCTAGCCTTAATGGTATGTTGTAGCGAGGACAAAAACTAGGATGTAAACAACAGGAAATGCTGTTTGGCACTTTTAACAATTTAGTTACAAATTCCTATTTGTCAAATTCCTATCAGTCAAACCACTGTAAACACCCACAGTCTTCAGCACAGCGCTTTCAGTGTCTCTCTATGCAGATGCTTTCTGTACATTCTACATCACAAATAACGAACTCGCAAAAGATATCAGAACATTTTATCTTACTTACACATGCTTATTCCGAATATATGTGAAAGACACTGAGTGTGACCAAAATCCAACATCTTAAACCAATATCATATTGACGCCAAATACTCACTTTAGATCCTCAGGTATGGCAACCAAAATCCAACATCTGATAGACGTCATAGTGGTAACGTTCACACAACTTCAAGCTGTGACATCATTAGACATTGATATTTGGTTGGTTTTAGGTTGGACATTGACGTTGGTCTGATGTCAACCCGATTTTCATTTCAATTCAATTTTATTCACCTTTATTTGTATAGCGCTTTTACAATGTAAATTGTGTCAAAGCAGCTTTACATAGTAGATCATAGTAAATACCAAATAAAATGCAACGTCCCCACGACATTGTGGTACAACGTCAATCTGTCATGTTGATGTCTTGTGCTTGCTGGGCGTTTACAGTAAGTCTATTTCGGTCATTTTACAGCAAACATCCGTCATCTTCTCATCAGTGACATGCATCTAAACCAGGGTTTTTCAAAGTCTAAGACAGTGGGCCTCCCTTTTGACACAACTTATCCATTGGCGCCCCCCTCCTCCCAAACACGCACGCACGCACGCACGCACACACACACGCACGCACGAGAGCCGTGGGAACGGAGTAAGGCCACCTCGTAAGTGGATACACCTGTGGTGCGCACCTGCCTCGGATCCCACGGAAGGAGCTCTGGATCATAAAAGGAGGAACGAGGGCAGAGGAAGCAGAGAGAGGACCGGGCCCGGACATATTTTACTTTTGCTTTCAGTTTGACGGCAGTCTCCGTGAGGAGCTGCCGTCACTGTCATTAATAAATCAATTTAAAACTGCGTCGGTTCTCCGCCTCCTTCTTCCCGGCGGCCAAAGGGCCGTGAACTTCATTACAGCTTTGAATCGGGGGTCTCAGAAACCGACCCATTGTATTAGCAGGCATATACCTGTATTGGCGGGCTTGCCAAACAGAAGCAAATTCACAGCTATGGCCTTCTGGGTAAAAAAGGTTTTCTTATATTTGACGTTTTTTTTTTTTTTTTGCTTTGTTTAATTAAAACGTTTAAATACAATAAAAAAATACATATAATAATTAAACTTAATAATTACATTTTAATTTTAATAATTATATTTTTATTATATTATATTTTTTCCCCGCGCCTCCCCTTACATGCTCCCCTGACGCGCCTCACACTTTGAAAACCCCTGATCTAAAAGTCTCTGGGTCAATGCGTGTAAAAATTTTGGACATCTTTTTGGACACTTTTAATGCCTCCAAACAGTTTGCTGCATTTATAAATCGTGCATATCTTGAGGTAGTTCATTACGATGTGATTTACCTTCTATGTGTGATTTGATTGGACGGGAATTACAGGATTCATTTTTCTAATCGCCATAGACAAGAAATAATAAAGTAGTGACTGCAGGTTGAAGGAAAGTAGGAGTAAAAGTACAGATACAGCACTAAAATGTACTCAAGTGAGAGTAAAAGTACACATTTTTAAAACTACTTAGAAAATTACAATTGCTGAGAAAAAGTACTTAATTACAGTAATTTGAGTATTTGTAATTAGTTTTTATAGGCCCTGTGTAGAAATTCCTTATGGAGTATTGAAATATCTCGTTTTTGCTTTCCAGTCCATTTAATTTTTTTCATGACTGACTATTAATTCTGCATCCCTCATTTATCTCATCTTCGAAAAAAGAGAGAAATTTAGAAGTAGAGTCTCCTTCAGGCTCGCTCAGGCCTATCAGCGGATGATGGTGTTGTCATCATGGCCCATCGCCAGCTAATCAAACTAGAAAAGTGCTGTCCTCCTGGACTGACATTAGCTTTTGTCCCACCAACGTGATGGATGGGATCCCGGCCCTGGTCGGAGCATTGTCCACTCAACCTGAGTGTCCTGACCAGTGACCCCATGATCTTTATCAGGCCATCCAGTCAATCACGAAAGCGATGGTTACTGCCAAAGAATAGGCTGCTATCTGGCACAGTTATTTAGCATAGAGGTGTGAATGAAGAAAGTTTGGTAGGTCTAATATGTTTGACACTGGGAGCAAAATATTCCACATCTGATAATTGGAAACCTTTTCTTCATCCTACAGTAATTTTAAAACCACAAAAATGTACTTGATTGGACATGGGCATAGTTTTGACTGCAGTTTTTATACAAAATAAATGTTTCGGGGCAGTATGATGCCAACAACTTTTGTTCTTTTTTCACACTAATGACATTTGCAGGGACATATTATCAATTAATAAAAGATTATTTTAGCTTATGTTAGCATTGCATTATGAATATACATTATCCTTATTAAAGTGCCCAGTATGGCTTGAAGAACACATATCTTCACATTTCATCAACGTATTCCTAATATTTTCAACCAAAAATACAAAAGAAGTGATGATTAAAATGTTGATGAGAATGTATTAATATATATATATATATATATATATATATATATATATATATATATATATATATATATATATATATATATATATATATATACACACACACACACACATACACACACACATACATATACACATACATACATAAAGGGGTTCGCCTGTAATGGATAGGAAAGTATAAAGTATTTTGACTGAAAAGCACGGGGAGCAGAGAGAGGGGAAAGATCAGCATAGGGCCGCAATGTGGGAATCGAACTCTGGTCGCCATGAGCACTGGAGTACATGTGATGACGCACTAACCACTACACCGCTATTTCTAAAAACTGATTCATTTTGTCTTTGACATGATGACAGCAAATAGATATTTTACTAGGTATTTTTCAAAACAATTCTTTACAGCTTAAAGTGACATTTAAAGGCTTAACTAGGTTAATTAGGTTAACAAGGCAGGTTAGGGTAATTAGGCAAGGTATTTTATAATGATGGTTTGTTCTGAAGACTACCGCAAAAAAATATAGCTTAATGGGGCTAATAATTTTGACCTTAAAATGGATTTTAAAAAATTAAAAAACTGTTTTTATTAGCTGAAATAGAACAAATAAGACTTTCTCCAGAAGAAAAAATATTATCAGACATGCTGTGAAAATTTCCTTGCTCCGTTAAACATAATTTGGGGAATATTTTAAAAAAGAAAAAAAAGAAAAGGGGGGCTAATAATTCTGACTTCAACCTTATATTGAAGCTATTTTATCCTAGAACATTTTTCGAGTCATATTGTGAAATCAGCCAACCTCGACCTCACTGCTGTTTTAAAAACCCTGAGCTGTTTACTGCTAGCTTTGTATATAACCTCCAGCTATCTGCTATCCATCTTGTCCAGCTGTTATCCGTCATAGTCCGGGCATTTGTGCTCGAGTCTGCCTGACGACGTGAAGACAAGAGTCGTGTAGGTCCAGCGGCCTTTGAGTAATGGATTCAATTATCTTCATGCTCTAGGAATCCCCATTCACAAACCGCCACTTGCTTCCTACGCAGTGTGTGCACAGAGGCTTGATTAGGACATGAACACACTGCACGGACAAGAGCCAGTGAAATGCAGAGCGCTTCATCAAGCCGCTCACACATCCGCTCGTTCCTTGACAAGATGTGTCTGAGAGGAGAATGAACGAGCCGTAATGAATCCGTGCTCCACTCGGCCGTGATCGATAAATGGCAGGAGGTGAATTAGCGTCTCCTCTTTATTCACCCTAATGACTCCATGACACCAACAAAGCTCGGATCTCTGAAGGAGGAAGCTAGAAAGACAAGCTAACTCATCTTCTGTATGGAGAAAACATCATCTGTGAAGGGGAACGACATCTTCGCTATAAATTTCCCAAAAGAAACGGTTGAGAGCAAGTCCCTGACAACCGGCATCTCGCTGGTTATTCCACACCGAATGTAGCGAGATAAATCAAAAACGTGGCTCTCTTAATCTCTCGAATGACGCTCGGCCTTTAAATCTGTTTCGCTTTAAATCTCCACAGAGCCTCGGGAATCCAGCAAAATGGACATTTAGCCCTGCTATTATTGCTCTACAGTCGGTTCATGCTGTTATAATTGCTGTTGGAGATACACAAGGGAGCTTTTAACTCCCCGGTTTACAACAATCAAGGCCACAACAGCGACTATCCGCAGGTTTCCACTAACTTCTGGCTGCCGTTTTCCCCTCAAGCCAAAGCAATCGGACCCTCAAGGGGGAAAAAGAAACATCACAGATGAATTTACAGCTTCCGGGTCAGTGGGGTCGACTACTTAGACAAACAGGCCATCCCAGAGTTGCTGTAAATAACGCGCTCGAGTCAGACCGGGCTGCAGAGCTGTAACCGTCGTCATGCTGAAATAAGAACCATGCGAGCTGCAGGCCGCCAGTTCGGAAGAGCCGCAGACCATTTCAAACAGCAAAGCAGGAAAGAAAGGGCGCTAAGAAAGGCTGAATGGATTCTCCATATGTTTTAATTTCTGTACTTACATTACATGATATATTAGCATGGTCATGAGATGAGGTGTATTAAAACACAAGGGCTGGCCAATGGAATATGGTTTGGAAGAATGGGCTCAAGTTGCCTCTAAGCTATGCATACTGTAGACCAGGTTGTTTTATATTTCTTTTAATTCAATGATTACATTTTTATTAAATACTCAATTAAACAAAAATAATAAAACCATTTCTAATCATGTGTTAATCCATATTCATGAATTTATATAAATACAAAAGTTAATTATGAAATAATTAGTGCTGCGCAAAGATTAATCACAATTAATTTGCACTCTAAATAAAAGTTTGTTTTGACATAATATATGTGTGTATTATATATTTACACAGACATTCACAGAAACAAAACTATACAAAAATTTGTAACAGATATTTTAAATTTGTATTTAATTTGTCTCATACTATTAAGCCGGATCGGTCTCAAATTAATACATTTACAAAATATAATTCATACATCCACAACACATTTCACATTTACAAATTCCAATTTGTAAGCTCAAAACACAATTCAAAAATAAACTAATCCATTTTTTAAATTCAAGATGACTTAAATATAGACAAAGCGTAAATCCAATAGATGATTCAAAAACACAAATCCAATTTATAAAATTAAAAGACGACTCAGAAATACACTAATCGAATTAGTAAATTCAAAAAACCATTCAAAGCTACACAAATACAATTTGTAAATACAAAACATGATTAAAATATACATAAATCCAATTTGTAAATTAAAAAGACGATTCAAAAATACACAAATCTAATTCGTAAATTAAAAGCAATTGAAAAAATTCACGAATCGAATTCGTAAATTCAAAAAGCAGTTCAAAAATACACCAATCCAATTTGTAAATTGAAAATACGGTTCAAAAGTACACAAACCCAATTCGTAAATTCAAAAGATGATTCAAAACTAAACAAATCCAATTTGTAAATTCAAAAGATGATTCAAAAATACTCAATATTCGTAAATTCAAATAACGATAGACAAATACACAAATCCAATTTAAAACACAATTCATAATATACACAAGTCTAATTCATTTGGCAAAAATATTTATGATTTTTACTTATAAATTCACAAATTGTGTGTTGTATTTATGAATTGTATTTTGAATAAACAAATTGAATTTTAAAAATGTGAATTGTGCTTTGCATGTTTGAATTTTATTTCATAAATATATTATTTTTAAACTGATCTGGCTCCATATTCGTACAAACATATATAATTTGTATCACATTTTCTCAAATATACACATGCATGTGTGTATTTATGTATATAATAAATATACAAAGTGCACACACTTAAATTATGTCAAAACTAATTTTTATCTTGAATGTGTTTAAACGTGGTTAATTTATCCCAAGCATTAGAAATAACATTTAACAGTGTATTTATACATCAACTAAAATGCATCACTAATTAATCATTTCTGTGCAGATACAAAGTAAAATATTCTTAGACATGTTTTAATTGTCTGTTTATGTGCAAGCTAAAACTTCTAATCATTTCTTAACAAGAACAACTTCAGTATGCAGTTAAATCTTCAATTAATCACTGCCGTGCTTTCTAAGAAAGAATAAATTAGAACTGCGTTATGCAATTTCATCGAGATGATAGCTTACAAAAAGAAAAATAAATGATTAAGTTGATCGCACAGAAAAAACAAAGCATTAATGCGATTTAATACTTCACACACCACACCCCACCGTGACAGACTGTTGTCATGAAAAGTATATGAAAATAAACAAACAAATAAATAAATAATTCTATTATTTTCAAAATATGAAATGGACTTTGGGCCTGTTCACTGACCCTGGCCTGAACTATCTCTCTCGGTCAGGTGGGTCTGACCTCTTCACCTGCAGGACTGGTGTCAACCTGACCAGTGAAGCGTAGGACAATCCAAACTGCTCCTCCATTCATTCAGACGCGTCCATAAATCCTGGGGGAGAAAAGGCAACCAGCAGCCCCTGTTTATCTTGAAGACCTTCTCCCTATTCTGACTTGATGATTCATGGCCAAAGGAACCAAGGTTAATTGTAGTCCTACTAAAAAGAAAGAAAGAGCACCTGTGTGTGTGTGTGTGTGTGTGTGGGCAAGTGACCAAATGTAGCCAAGCATAAATAACAGCAAGCAATTATTCAGCCTGCTTCTCTTTTAACGCTCATAATAATTCTTGAAATATGAAGCCATCCGTTTAACTTTTTTCATCTTTCAGAATTATTTACCTCAAAGCAATGTAACCCCAACTCCAAAAATAAAGTTGTAAATTTCAATAAGATCAAAAATATAAGATTTGTTAATTCCCTTTATTCCATGGTCTGTTCCATGAAAATTCTTGATTCTGATTGGTTGGAAGGTAATAATAAGTGCAATAAATGAGCAGGCGATGCAGTGGCGCAGGAGGTAGTGCTGTCGCCTCACAGCAAGAAAGTCGCTGGTTCGAGCCTCAGCTGGGTCAGTTGGCATATCTGTGTCGAATTTGCATGTTCTCCCTGCATTCGCGTGGGCTTCCTCCGGGTGCTCTGGTTACCCCCACAGTCCAAAGACATGCAGTACAGGTGAATTGGGTAGGCTAAATTTGTCCATAGTGTATGAGTGTGTGTGTGAATGTGAGTGTGGATGTTTCCCAGAGATGGGTTGCGGCTGGAAGGGCATCGGTTGCGTAAAAACTTGCTGGATAAGTTGGCGGTTCATTCCACTGTGGCGACCCCAGATTAATAAAGGGACTAAGCCGACAAGAAAATGAATGAATGAATGTATGAGTGTAAATAAGTGTCTGTGGTTATTTCCCAGAGATGGGTTGCCGCTGGAAGGGCATCCGCTGCGTAAAACCTGCTGGATAAGTTGGTGGTTCATTTCACTGTGGCAACTCCAGATTAATAAAGGGACTAAGCCGAAAAGAGAATGAATGAGTGAATAAATGAGCAATAACTCAATGCAATATGGCTGTTTATTGGCACTGGTGGGAGACGTGCGTTCATTAGTGTCCTAAGCAGGTCACTCACCGGATGCGTAACAGTTGAAAGTATCGCACACCAGAGGTGCAAATTTGCATGCTGAACAGTGTCCTAAGTCGTGACTGGGTGGCTGGAACTTGCGGCACCGGTGTGTGTACCCTGATAGAAACCTATGTTTAAAATTCTGAAATGCATGGCGCTGTGTGGCGCGTCGCGGAGCGGTGCTTCTGGTGTGTCCCACAAGTGTCGATATACCCTCCTGAGACCCCACCCATTTACTTGTATCCTCTGTAGTGGACATTGCATTTTCATTAATTTTCTTTGAATTTTTTGAGCTACTCTGTCAAGTCCTGTTGTACTGTTCAGAGGACATCCCGGGCTAGTGATATGTCATTTGATTGGCTGGCATCCTAGGAACCACTTCTTACACTGCATCTAAAATGGCCGATATACAAAATAGCACATTTTATGGGTAGGAGAGAGGTATATAAAATCTAGCTTTTAAAAATGTTTTATTACTATTATTATTAGATATATATTTGTTGATTTAAGTGTCAAAAACAACACGTTTTAAAATATCATCCTTTTAAATGTCCACTATAGTGGACACCAGGACCATCCTAAAGTAATTAATGCATGTTATAGGGGGTAGAACTGAAGCAGAGAGGATTCTTTAAGATAGTTGAGGGAGACTCCGATTTAGAGTCTGACAATCAGACAACTAGAGAATTAGAGACAAGTAGAGAATCACAATCAGTTTTCAATCGCTTTAATGTTAAATTGGTTTTAGATTAACATCATTGTTTGTTTGTTTTTGTTGTGGTTGTTTTTTTTTTTTTTTTTTAGTTCGGTTCTCTTTCAGACTAAACTGTTTCAGGTATTTCGATACAAAAGGAAAAAATGGCTTTTTTTTTTTTTTTACACTAATATTGGATTAACATCCCTTTACAGCCATATCCTGTAGTTTTGTTGTCTGAGTGGCGGTCGTTTCGAACTAAAGTGGTCCTGTGGTACACTACAGTAGACATGCTGTAAAATTAAAAATAAAAACAAAATGTAAAAACTCTAAATTGTAGATTTTTTTAAACCAAAGGATGTAGGAAAATAGGAAAAAATACACTTTGGGTCTTAGGAGGATACAGTGTGATTATGGGTTTCTAGAGCAGTTTGACGACATAATCGTGTATATAAAAAAGAAAATCAAACACAGAGTCTAAAAACCTTTTTGTATGAGGAACTACTTTCTTCTGCCATTCATTCACATCTGCAGCTGTCAGAACAGCAGAAACTGTTACTACTTCACAGTTATATTTGAATGACTCTCCAGCATAATGTCTAAAGTGATGACAAAAAAGTCACAGTAAAACAGCATATCAATTATTATCATTCATCAACACTTATTCATGTCTATATCAATGCAATGAGATGTTGTTGCGTGCTTATTTGTGTTTTTATTTATTTATATATAGATATATATACTAAATCCAATATACTGTAAATATATCCAATGCATATATAAATGATTCATTCATTCATTCATTTTCTTGTCGGCCTCCATCAATCCGGGGTCGCCACAGCGTAACGAACCGCCAACTTATCCAGCAAGTTTTTACGCAGCAGATGCCCTTCCAGCCGCAACCCATCTCTGGGAAACATTCACATACACTCATTCACACACACATTCATACACTACGGACAATTTAGCCTACCCAATTCACCTGTACCACGTCTTTGGACTGTGGGGGAAACCGGAGCACCCGAAGGAAACCCACGCGAACGCAGGGAGAACATGCAAACTCCACACAGAAACGCCAACTGAGCCGAGGCTCGAACCAGCGACCCAGTGACCTTCTTGCTGTGAGGCGAAGGTGCTACCCACTGCGCCACTGCGTCGCCCCTATATAAATGATATGGTATATAAATATGCCCCTTTCACACATACAGACCTTTCCGGAAAATTGCCGGCAATTTTCCGGAAAGGTTGTATGTGTGAACAGGTCCTTTTTGAAAATACCGGTAAATTCGTTCTGGCTATTTTCCGGAAAGAGAAGTTGTAACATTACCGGCAATTTGCCGGAATGCTGCGCTGTGTGAACGCAAAAGGAAGATTACCGTAATAAGCGCGTGCACGTCTAAACGTGCTGACGTGAGACGTCTGCTTTAGCCAATTACAACAGTCAGACAAATTTACGTCCGCGCGGTTTGTGAGAATAAAAACCTTTGAATATTTTTCCAGACACATTTAGCTGCTAGAAGTTAGTCAGATCACGTTTATATGTTCTTCTTTATGCCAACTGTGTAAATAATCATCGATGAGATGCTTATGATAAGCCGTTGTTTGTTTACCTTCAAGCTTTGCGTGTGCCTGTGAGCGCCTGCACACGCATATATTATGAACTTCTCGACATGCGAAAGTGATCCTGCGAAAGTTGTTCACAATATTGATCATCCACAGAGTTTGTAATTTAGTCAAATGTTTACAAATACAAGCGCACTAGCGCAGCCGTTTAAAGCTCATTTGTGGTGAATGATGTCAGAATTTACCGGTATTTTGGAATGGATGTGTGAATGCTCTTTTCCGGAAAATTTCCGTAACGTCCTCGCCTGTGTGAACAGCGCTTTTTTGAATATACCGGTAAAGTCGTTCCGGAAATTTTCCAGATATTTACCGGTATCACTGTGTGAAAGGGGCTATAAATCCATGTTTTTAAAGAAACTTAGTCACTAAATACTACTAAAATAACATGAAATTATAAAAAAAAGTGACTGAGGTGTTAATCATTTCACAAAATGTCTCAACTATTTCAGATCTGGAGTTGTACTAGTGCTTAAAATCGCTCCAAATGTGCTTTCTTTCCATAAATCTGCCTCTGTGTGGGGGAACTTTGTAAAGGTCAAAGGTTGACATGTGCAAAGGCTTGTTTTCTTGCTAAAACAGTACATTAAGGGATCCTCAGCTTTCCCCATTGCGGGTGAAATTTAGTCATGTGTGCCGCGGCCCTTGGACTGTCACTGTCATCGCCCTCTCTCATGTCCATCTCTGACTGGACCAAACCAACTCGGCTTTCAGCACACTATCAGCCCCTATGCTGCTTTCAACACACACATATGCACAGAAACAGCCACACACCTGTGTTTCCCACAACAGCACACACCATTTGCTTCTGTTTGTGCACACACCTCGGCAAACAAACTGGAGCAGGCTCAATGCTGAGGGTGAGAACAGACGGAGAGACGTAATGTTGCGAACAGAGCCGCTGAAGGCTGAAGTGATGCTCTATCTGAGAGTGCAGACATGAAAGTGTCACAAACACTGTAACGCACACACACAAGTGGCAAGATAACGGGAATTTGTCCATAAGTTGAAACATACACAGATGAGGAGATAGGGAGTTGCTCTGTCACTCAATCTGTCGATTTCGTTCTGTTTTAAAGTGTCATCTCTGTCAGGGGATGTTTGTTTTTAAGGTGACATATGACATTTGCATGCTACACCAGGGTTCAACGCTAAGGATTTTTTTTTTTACTGGGCCGAATGGGCCAGTGGTTCAGATTTTTACTTGCCCTGCCATGGTTTTTACACACCCCATCTAAAAAAAATTGTATACACTTAATAATTGTATACAAAAATAAAAAATACAATTTTTTTATTCTGCATTACTTTTCTTTAAATACACTGACAATTTTAAAAAAAAGTTACAACTGTGATGTAAATAAATTTGAAAAAAAAAATTATATATATATATATATATATATATATATATATATATATATATATATATATATATATATATGCACTTTAATTTGACCCCCAAAAACTTGTCAAATTCAGACTTTAAGTCACCAGAACATTAGTAATTAATGTTAATAAATTATTTCAATGAGCTTTTGGTGCTTCAGTGCTGGAAAGGAGTAAAAAAAACTGACTATGAAAATGATTATGACCTAACACCAATTTATTTTTATTTTTATTATTGAGTGAAATAAACATAAATGCTTGATATGACAAACATAGTGAAAGACTTTTCACTTTTCCCTTTTAAACTTTCGTAACAAGACAATTAAACATTTATAAATAATAAAATAGCATGACTTAATAATAATAATCATAATAATAATAATAATAATAATAATAATAATAATAACAGCAACAATAGTATTCAATTCAATTCAGCTTTATTTGTATAGCGCTTTTACAATGTAGATTGTGTCAAAGCAGCTTCACATAAATGGTCATAGTAATTGGAACAGTGTGGTTCAGGTTTTAGTGTTTAAGTTCAGTTCAGTTCAGTTTAGCTCTGTTCAGTGTGATTTAATCATTACTGAGAGTTCAAACACTGAAGAGCAAATTCATCGATGCGTAGCTCTACCAATCCTGAACCATGCGAGGCAGTGGCGACAGCGGAGAGGGAAAAAAAACTTCACCTGATGGGAGTGAAGAAAAAAAACCTTGAGAGAACCAGACTCAGTTGGGCACGACCATTTTAATTTCTCCGCTGGCCAAAAGTCTTGTGCAGAACTTCATTCGCCGTGGTTTATGCTGGAAGATGGCCTCAATGAAGACTCGTCTGTCCCTGGAGCGTCGCTGGAATCAGACTCATGTTCTCCACTCCCCACGACCATCAGCGCAGCAGCAGCTCAGGATATGGCCTGGTCCCGGATATGGAATCCTTGGGATCATCACGTCGCTGGTCTTGGATCCAATCAGTGACTCCGCCTAATCTGAGGACCTCGGGATGAGTATCCCCAGGTGAAAATAGAGAATAAAGAGAATAATTAGCGTAGCTGCTGTTCATAGTGTATATAAGCAAGATGTAGAAGCCAGTGTGGAACCTGCTAGGTGATGCACTGAGTGTATGCTTTACTAAACAGATAGGTCTTTAATCTAGTTTTGAACTGGGAGAGTGTGTCTGAGCCTCGGACATTACCAGGAAGGCTATTCCAGAGTGTAGGAGCCATGAAAGAGAAGGCTCGACCTCCTTTACTTGATTTTGCTATTCTAGGTACTACCAGAAGCCCTGAATTTTGAGATCTTAAGGAGCGAGTTGGTTCGTAGCGAGACAGAAGGTTGGTTAGATAAACAGGAGCTAGATTATTTAGAGCTTTATAGGTGAGAAGTAATATTTTAAATTCAATACGAAATTTAACAGGCAGCCAGTGTAAGGAGGATAAAATTGGGGTGATATGATCATATTTTCTAGACCTGGTCAGAACTCTGGCTGCTGCATTTTGCACTAATTGAAGTTTGTTAATAGAGGATGCTGGGCAGCCAGCAAATAGAGCATTACAGTAATCCAGTCTCGAAGTCATAAAAGCATGGACTAGCTTTTCTGCATCTGAGATGGATAGCATATTTCGTAATTTAGCGATATTTCTCAGATGAAAGAAGGCAGTTTTTGTGACATGGGATATATGGTTTTTAAAAGTTAGATTGCTGTCTAATATGACACCCAGATCTTTTATAGTAGAGCTAAAGCTAACTTTGTATCCTTCTAATTGTAAATTGAGTAGCGAGATCTGCTGTGTGCAAGATTTAGGCCCAATAAGTAATAATTCTGTTTTGTCTGAGTTTAAGAGAAGAAAATTGTTGGTCATCCAGTCTTTGATGTCTTTGATACACTCAGTTAGTTTAGAAAGTTCAGACGTCTCGTCAGGTTTAGTGGAAATATATAATTGAGTATCATCTGCATAGCAGTGAAAGCTGATCCCATGTCTTCTAATAATGTCTCCCATAGGTAGCATGTAAATTGTAAACAGTAAAGGGCCTAAAACTGATCCTTGAGGCACCCCATACTTTACTGGGCAGATTTGTGAAGGCTGTCCATTAAGATTTACAAACTGGTAGCGGTCAGTTAAGTATGACTTAAACCATTGTAGAGCCTGTCCCTGGACACCTGTAGACTTTAAGCGATTTATGAGGATATTGTGGTCAATGGTATCAAATGCCGCACTAAGATCGAGTAAAACTAATAGCGAGACGCACCCTCGGTCAGCAGCTAAGAGTAAATCGTTGGTTATTTTCACTAAGGCGGTTTCTGTACTGTGGTGAGCCCTGAAACCTGACTGAAACACTTCAAAAATATTGTTCGTCTGCAGAAAAGAGCATAATTGAGTGGAAACAACTTTTTCTAGTATTTTAGACATAAATGGAAGATTTGAAATAGGCCTATAGTTAGCTCAGTTGTTGGTGTCTAGTTGCGGTTTCTTAATAATAGGCTTAATAACAGCTAGCTTGTAAGAGTTTGGAACATGGCCTATAGATAAAGAAGAGTTGATAATGTTAAGAAGAGGTTCTCCTATAGCAGGTAGCAGCTCTTTCAGTAATTTTTTGGAATTGAGTCCAGCATACACGTAGCTGGTTTAGAGCTATTTATAATTTTCACTAACTCTTCATGTTCTATGATTTTGAAGCAGTGTAGGTTATTATTATGATTTAATGAAATATTTACAGGATTTGGAGTATAAGCCGGTGCAGAAAGTTTGGCATCTCCTATTTTCTGTCTAAAGCCTTCTATTTTATTACTGAAAAAATTCATGAAGTCATCACTACTAATTTGCGGTGGAGTAGTTTGTTCCAAGGATGACCGATTATTTGCTAATTTAGAGATGGTGTTAAATAAAAATCTAGGATTAGTAACTGAAAGGAGTAAATAAAAACAATAATAAAAATAAAGAAATATAATAAAAATAAAGAAATATATAGAAACACAATAAAAAGGGGGGGGGGTTGAAGTAAATTATGTCAATGAATTAGATAGATACAATCAGTGGACAAACATAGAAGCAAATGAAAGAGAGTTATGAGGGGTTGCTATTTATCATAAAAAGAAACATAAATGGCAAAGCGAGAACATCTGATCTTGTTTACCTTCAAAAAGTAAATGGTGTCTACAAGCCACTGTAAAACACTTGGATGTTTAGTAGATTTACATAGAAATAAGATCAAAAGTCTAGCCAATAAAGAAGTAAAGGCAAGTACCTCCAACTGTTTACATGTAAATCAGGTCCAATCCTAGAGGACACCAAAAATCTTAAAACAGTTTAAACATTTATTTTTCATATTATAACTTTACTTGTGAAAAATCGTAAAACTATTTCTACCGTTACTATTTTCATTTTTGACTTTGCTTATTTAATATTTGTAACTTGAAGATAGCTATAAGCAAATACATGTTTAAAAAAAAGTGTTGTTGACACACTAAAAATGATATTGATCACTGTTTTTAGTTAATTGCAACTTATTACAGTTAATCATGTTCTAGCTTGATTTTTTAAGTTAGGCAAGCTTTTTATAGTCAGTTCAATAAAATGTAAGTTTAAACGACTCCTAAGGATAATTTGATTAAGCTAAAATATTTAAGGCAACCAGTATTTTTTACAGTGTACTTCTCAATAATAATTACCATCATCAAAATGACTGAATGCTGGATGAAAATGCTCATTAGAGGGAAAACAATAAGAGTTTAGCCTCATTCTGTCTTAGCTGTTCTTGCTTTTTTTTTTTTTTTTTTTTTTTTTTACTTTTCCTCCATCCAGGATCCTTACATATATATCATTATGTCTCCAGAACCACTGGGGCAATAAACAACTCCTCAGGACAGATTTGAGTGGAAACGCACACATATGTAGCACATACACACAATTAATGGCGAAAAAATTGACCAGGAAAGTGAAACGAATTACACCTTTCCCCCGGGATGTCATTTCTCCTTGAGAATTTCCCTTTTTGTTTAAATTGGTTACAAACGAGTGTTGTCTGAATATCAGATTACCGAAAAGGGATTGGGTCCGAAGATAGATGTTAAAGCATCACTTAAGTATCACGAGACAAACCTCGGCACGAGAGAAACACAGAGAGCCAGAGGAAACGGAGAATAAATAAAGAGGACCTTGGCAGCGCTGGAATAATTACGTGCCACTCTATCCAATCTACATAAATAAACGCTGCACTGAGGGGGAAGCTTACAGTTTTGGTTAAAATCATTTTTCAGGTCCAACTCCCCGTGTTTCAAAACACAGCCTGTTTATGGCAGCAAGCATGTTTTACATTTTACATGAAATATTTAGTTTAGTTTGGCCAGCGAGGCTCCGAGGAGATTGATTCCAAGTGTGTATCTCAGCGCGACACTTCCAATCCATCACGACTCCGGCGTTAACAGGAAATCGAGAGGCTTCCTTATCAAATTACTCCTCCCGAACCATGAGCTCTTGTAAAAATCTGATTCGCTGCAATCAGTGAAGACTTTGTTCTCTCGGCTCTATCTTTTGGCCTGATCACATCGCAAACACATATACCTGTTTTCACCTTTTCTGTTCTTTCTGACAGCCTGTCCGCCCCTGGCCCTAAAGCATCAGATAGTGACCCTCCCTTACAGCCCTGGGCAAACACAGTGTCTTGGTCCTGGAACCCTTCTTGTTCGCTGCTGGTGAAACAATTGGTTGCACTTTCATAAAGGACTAAATGGCTCATTGGGTCATGCCTGCAGAGGACAGTTAGTGCAGTGGAAATGTGACATGGATGAACTCTGTTACACTGCAAGTTAAACTTTAGAAAAAAATAGCAGAATGAATTTACTAGGTTTTGATTTGAGGGTGTAGCTGAAGTTAATTTTATTCAGTATAAAAGTGTGTGTTTATCATGGCCTCCAGATTGTCTATTGGCCTTATTCTTGACGTGCAGGTGGGCGCAGCCATTGGAATATCGTTTTGGCTCGAGACTTCCAGTCTCATTCACTTCCATTGATTTTATGACTCATTTTAGACTCAAAAACGTATTTTTTTTTTTTGTGAAAAAAGCTCTTTTTGCTGCTTGACTTTACAAACTGACTTTTTCTTATCACTCATAAAAGAGCAAATGAAGCTACAAGTAGGCATGACCAACTTACAATTTTCTACTTTTTATGTGGAGTCATGAACACATTTGTTTGTAGAGCAAGCAGTTTGACCCTTTTCTGCCATTTATTATTCCTAGTCATTTCTCTCATAGGCGACTGAATCGGAAGTTCTGAAACAATCGCAAAAACAAGCGCACTTCCAAATAAGGTTAATAGCAGTTCATCTCACAATTAATTAATGTTTACTATGATGCTGTATAAGGTTATAAAAACTCTTAAAAGGTAGTAAGTGGCAATCACATTTTATATTTAATGACAACATCTACACTACCACTAACAAGCGTGAGGTCTGTAAAAATATGAGAAAAAGTAAAAGCATTACTTTTTAAATACTTTTTTTTTTACTTTTCAATTTATTTAGATTAAAGGACAGAAAGAAAGAACAAAGCGCTCTCATATGGGTTACAAAATCAAGTCACAATACATTTGAAGCACATTATGACATAATGTTTACAATGACATACAGGCTGCGTCCGAAACCACATACTTCCATACTATACAGTATGCTAAAATCAGTATGCGAGGCGGGTAGTATGTCCAAATACATAGAATTCGAAAAACAGTATGCGAGAAGTACCCGGATGACTTACTACTTCCGGCGAGATTCTGGAGTGCGCATCCCATGCACGCTGTGCTTTCCCATGATGCACCGCGAGTGAATTCTTGAATGGGAGTAAAGCGACGCAAATGACGCTGGTACATCATGTGACTATGTCAAAATGGCGGATGTAGTACATCCGAATTCCATTCATACTTCTCACATTTATACTGTATAGAACTTACTTTTCTAACGGCCGAGTAGTACGTTTAAATTCAAATGCAGTACCTACTGAGTAGTAGGCGGTTTCGGATGCAGCCACTCAGTCCATTTTTGCCAATACTTGATGCACTTTTTAAAATCAAGTTTTAGGTTAAAAGTTCGTCTCTTCGGGCTGGGCAATTTTCCCTACAATTAAAATCTCGATTAATTGAACATTTTAACTCAATTACCAATAATGAACAATTTTTTATTTATTTTTTTGCCCTCACAGTTCACTAACAAGTTTTGTACAGTAAATATGCGCACATATTACAAGTGAGAGATTTTTGAAGGACGAATAAAGGGTGCATTACTCGATTTTAAGATAATTGAAGTAAACACAATCTACTATCTAGGATTATTTACAACTGAAATTAAAGCACAGATTGCCTAAATAATTTGCACTTTTGAAAACAAGATTAATTATTTTCAGTGTTGTTTATATTAAAAGTAGAAAATAAGCAGTATCTCTTTTAAATAATATAAATCTTGCATATCTTGTAAATAACATTTTTAAACAGTGCATTTCTTGCACTTTCTGTAAACAAATATTTTAATGTGAATAATAATTTTAATGTAATGGAACATATGCTGTCTCAAGGCATCTCTGGTGCAGCTTACAATCATCGTCATTGAAGTTTAAGAATGAGTCCATCGTCATACTTGACCAGAGATCAGATGTGGCTGCAATGTGGCCGTGGATGTATAAATTAGCCTTAGCCTAACAGAGCGGGGTCACGTGACTCCACATGCAGTAAGGTAAGTACTTGAAAAAATCGTCTTAGAAAAATTTTTATCAGTTGTAGGTTCTGAATGTCGATTTTAATTACTTTTAATATGATTAATCACCCAGCCCTACTGTCTCTCTATACGGTGTAATTCCTGTCTATTGAGCCCTTGCTGGAGGAACAACCTGAAAGCATTTTCGAGTAATGGCTTTTCTACCACTTACCAAAAGAGCAATACTTTTCAAAAAGCTTTGTGTATGTGTTTTATATTCATATTCATTTATTTTCTTGTCGGCTTAGTCCCTTTATTGATCCGGGGTAGCCACAGCGGAATGAACCGCCAACTTATCCAGCACATTTTTAAGCACCGGATGCCCTTCCAGCCGCAACCCATCTCTGGGAAAGATCCACAAACAATCATATACTACGGACAATTTAGCTTACGCAATTCACCTGTACCGCATGTCTTTGGACTGTGGGGGAAACCGGAGCACCCAGAGGAAACCCACGCGAACGCAGGAAGAACATGCAAACTCCACACAGAAACGCCAACTGAGCCGAGGATCGAACCAGCGACATATATAGCGATATATATATATATATATATATATATATATATATATATATATATATATATATATATATAGTACTCCTCAGTGCCTACAATGGAATTACTAAAACTTCAGTAATAAAAATATTAAATTTAATAGTAGTTTAATAAACGTAAAATTCAAATGAAAACATGAAAACAGAAAATAAATAAATGGAAACTAATTCAGACTAATAATGAAAACTATACAATAATAACTCAAATATTCTTAAATAGCATTGAAATTGAAGAAGATTAAGTTGTTACAAAAATACTAAAATAGTTGTTATTTTAAACTTTCTATTTATCACAAAATCTGAAACAAGACTAAAACGTCAATATTAATATTAATCTGCACAAGCTTTTAAACCATAATAATCATAACAACAAATGTTTCTTTAGCACAACTTCAGCATATAATGATCATGTGACACTAAAGACGACTTTTAGCTGCTGAAAGATTCAGTTAAACTTTTATAACATTTCACCACATCATTTCACATCAACAACAGTAATGTAGAGAAGCTGTCATCATAACACAGCAAGTGACGCAGTGACTGAAAAACAAGTAATACCACAACTCTAAACCTGAAAACAAATATGAAACCTAATCAAACTTAATTCAGTGCTACAGTACCATAAATTCTTATAACAAGCTTTAGAGATTTTACAAGGTCAAGCTGAACACAAAACAAAACTCATATCTTTAATAAGAAAAAAAAATAGTTATGGCAATCAACTTTTTCAACAAACGTTTGAAAATAGTCATTGAAATTAATCTGTGACATCAGTACATACCAATGCCATAAAACAAGTTAGTGTTTCTAAAAACAAAGTGAAACAAAAGTGCATGATACTCCTGTTTGATTCCTCTGCAAATGCATTAAAGTTAAATTTACCCTCCTGTTGAGTCAAACATGACCCGGGCACCATTTTCACAGCAAATAATAAAGTTGAAGAAGTTGTTGTTGTTGTCTTTTAATCTTGAAGTTTGGTGACCCCAACATTAGACAAACTAATATATTCATGAAGGCTAAAGAGATTTAAGGTACAACAGTTCTATTTTGGGACAATTTTTACCCGCCAGCTAAGTGTAAAACTATTTTTACACCAAAAAATCTACTGACACACACATCTACAATCCAACACACTCACACATTAAGAATCTGCTGCTTTAACTTTTATGAATACTGCCTTGCTAAAACCTTTTTTACACTTACAGGTACCTTTAGCATGAGAAAATACACCCTTTACTGTGGTCTAAATTAGTGTTTCCCTCTGATTAAACATTGATTAAATACCTTGCACTGATGAGGATATTCGCAGAGATTAGCTAGTGAAGATTATTGAAGGACAAATGATTCTACAATGTAAAAAATCTTGCCGTCTTAAACTTTTTTGTTGAATCAAATTAACATCAATCAAAATGACTTAAACATTAAGTTCAACTTTGTATAACTTAAAAAAAATTTAGTTGTGAAACCTAAAAAAATCATTAAAATGAATAAAAATATTTGCTGTCTTGACTATCATCAACATTTTTAGTCTAGAAATAAACACTATTCTCTGCATCCAAAAGGGGGCGCTAGAGCACTTGCTCACTGCCAGTTTCTCAATGATCCATTTTATATTTCTTCCCTTTCTGCGCCACATCAAGTTTCTCGTGTCATCTGATGAGAGCGGTATCCTAACAGTGAGCATCTATATTAAGATGAGAGAGCGGCCATAATAGCAGGTAAAAGTCTGGCCTGCAGATGAACCTGGGTTTGAGTGACACGAGCAGCTACACTCATTGGGATTCCACGGCTGCCCGCTGTGTTTAAATGCCCCTTATTACTGGGGCAAACAGACAGATATTTGTTAATGAATCCACATGCTTGAGTAACTCAAGACCCAGGAGTCTCTACTTGTGCCCTGGGGAGCAGCCGCTCGCTGGCTGCAGGTCAGAGGTCAAGGTAAAAGGTCACAGGGCTTTCAGGTCCCTCTCTGCTCTAACGGGTGGTTATCGGGCACTAATGGGTTTGTAAAAAAAGTAGGATAGAATAACGCAGAGTTAAACTGTTGCTGGTTTAGGGCATGCATGCAAACCGGAGGGCATTTTTAAATAGATATAAAAGAGAGAGGGAGACTAATACACTGTAAATAAAATAAAGATGACTCAACTTTTTGCAGAGCTTAACTTAAATCGAGTCAAGTGCAGTACTTGGATTAAAAGTTGAGTCAACTCAAAATTGCCTAACAATATTAAGTTGAGTTAACATTTTTTTGTATTAAAGTGTCCTGACATAGTATAAATACTAGCCTAAAATAATGATGTTAATGCATACTTTACATAACCAGGTGAGATGCACAGCAATGTTTCTCAACAGGTGGATCAAAATCCAAAAATGAGTAGAAGGAAATGTGTTTAAATCACACTATTCACGCGTAAATAGACGTGTTAACATTTGAGTTTACCCGCTTCATTCGCCTGTCAAAATCAGCTTCATTCACGCATCCAATCCGCTTCTTTCATGCGTCAAATTAACTTCAGAACAGAAGATAAATGCGCCTATCGCAGCGCAGGATGTCTATTCGCGCCTTTGCATTGACTTAACAAGTAAATAACTTGCACTTGACGCTTCTTCTGCATCTGGTGTGCATAATACTGGTGTGCATAATACTGTAGTCGCAGAATATAACAAAAAAAACCTTGACTGTAAAAGATATGGACTAAGTTTCCGTGACGTCACCCATACGTTTCTAAAGAGCGCAAATGAAGCATCAAGTGGGTGTGGCCAACCGTTGCCATTTTGTTTGCATGTCATCCCTAATGAAAAAACTAATGAATAACTAATACAAAAATCTGATTAAATAAAAATAATTTAAACTAATTATTAATTATTTTTAAATAAAGAAATCAATTTTAAAATCTTTTAAACAATGTTTTAGACTCATAAATAATATGTACTGTTTATTGCATTAATTGGGTGTCTATAAATCAATAGATGCTTTTCTAATTTTAAAATGGTAGTCCTTTGCAATTGTGACAATATGTAGGGAGTTTGTGGCATCTAACAGACTAAAAACCGCTGTTTTAAACTACTGTTTGTGAAGAGAATTATCAAAAATATGCAAACATTAACAGAAAGAGGGAAATAATTAGACATGTGTTCATCAATAGTTCACCATAAAAAAAAAAATCACACTTATTTTTTCGACAATTATGCTATGTATTTTGTTTAAATAATTGTTTTAAGTGTGATTTTTATTTTTTATTTTTTTTGGTTCAAAATAAATAAATCAAATAAAAATAAATTATGTATGACGTCATTATGATTGCATCCAAAATAGCATTTCAAAAGCAAGTCAATTGTAAGTCAATTAGTAATTTATGACAGAACTTTCATTTTTGGGAAAATTGTGACTTTCAAAGTTTTGTTTCCTTCTGTTTAGTAATGTTTCGATTCACGTTTCTGTAATCAAATCTTAAGTAATTTAAAAATGAATGTATCCCAAACAGATTCCTGATCTGCTAGGTGCACTTTTAGACACATTAATAAACAAAAAATAAACAACTTTTTCTTATACTAACAGCTTATTTTAATTGAATAAAATGAAAGAAATAAGTGTATGATAACACTGTCTGTAGCAATATGTAGCATATGTTTATGTGTACTCTGTTTTTATTGCAATTCACAAGCATGTAATCACCTATACATATGCATTTGCTTAGACTTGTAATGGTGCCGTGTGGTTCACACTATTCATGAATGAACCCTGTGACATTATTAAGAATTTTTCCTACTGCTTCAACTCATTAAGAAATACGGTGAAGGCAGTTCCAGCTGCTCATCATGGTGCCTGTGTTTTACTTTGCAATCTATGCACATGTTAAGTTGTTAAGTGTGTTAAGCTTTTAGTATTATAGTATATCATAGTATTTAACAATACTCTGTTGCTACAACCTCACAAATACTTGCTTATTGTACCCCTTATGAAAAAGAACTTTATGCTTTTAGTATACTTCTAGCCGGCTTGGTATTAGTATACTTGCTATTAGCATACTTTAAAACTAAAACAAAAAATATAATAAATAATAATAAAAATGTAGTAAGATAATGTTCTTTCATTCTACTTTTAAGTAGTTCTCTGTAAGGTACATTAGGCCACCGAGGAAATATTTATATATTTGTATATTTAAGCATATTATGTATATTTGGATTACTTGTTCATTGACATATACACTCACTGGCCACTTTATTAGGTACACCTTACTAGTACGGTGTTGGACCCTCTTAGGGCTTCAGAACTTCATAAACTGCCTCCGTGGCTTATATGGAAATATTTCTTCCTCATTTAGACCATATTGCCAAAGGTGCTCTATTGGATTGAGGGTCTGGTGACGGTGGAGGCCATTTGAGTACAGTAAACTCATTGTCATGTTCAAGAAACCAGTTTGAGATGATTTGCGTGTTATGACTTGGCTAGTTATCCTGCTGAAAGTAGCCATCAGAAGATCAGTACACTGTGGTCACATAAAGGGTCGGACATGGTCAGCAACAATACTCAGGTAGGCTGTGATGTTGACACAATGCTCAATTGGTACTAATGGGTACCAACAATTGGTACCCCCACACCATTACACCACCACTACTAGCCTGAACCCTAACCGAAACCCCAAAGTACATAAAGAGCCCAGATTTTTTTGAGAAAATGACTCCATATTTGGCAACACAGATAGAGCAAACAAAGATTTAACCAAATACTCATAGTGGCTCTTTAATGCATGAAAATTACATACAATATACAGTAATTACACAATTTGTGAGGGAATGTAAAAAAGCATTGAAGAAGGCTTTATTTTTCCTCCCATTAAGATAGCCCAATGGGCAGGGTGGATTATTTTGTTGGTAGAAGTTTTGCAAACCTCATAGACTAGACTTCAGCATTGCAGCATAACTTCAGCACTTCTTTTTTTGTAAGGGACATTACATATTGATGTTGGGCTGCTTTCTCAAAACGTCTCATTTCTCAAAATGAGATCATGTATAATCTACTTAGCAACTTGTATGATGTACTATATTAATCCCAAAAACATGATTTCCGCTTTTAAGCTTTGTGTTCTGACGTAAACCCAGGCTTGTTCTGAAAACATACCCTTATATACATTTCTGGAGAGTGCCAAATATGTCCCAGAAGCTAAGCTTTTTTCAGGCTTTGTTTTCGCGAATCCACCAGAGGCCGATGTGTATGCTTTTTCAGATGTCAAATTTCTCTCGTGAGTGTCATTCACGTCTGCTCTTCTTGCTTAAATCCACCAGAGGGTGCTGTCGACTGACTGACTGAATGACTGACCCAACTTCCTCCTTACCTAAACCCAACCGATAGTGTTAAAAAAAATACAGATTGACCAGCACCCACCCACTTCAATAAACCCAACCGACAATGTTTTTAAAAGCAATCAAGAAGAAGAAAAGTCCTTGCGGCAGCCTGATTTTTACCACGTTTTCAGGTTTTACCACATTTTCACCCTGTTACTTACATGTTTACTTTATTTTTTGGCTTTTGTTTTTGTCTTACCTTTTTTCTGGATCCGTTCTTTGCCGGACTCAAACCCCGTCATCACAGTCAACTCCGATCTGCATCTCAAATCCTTTACACCACCCCATAGCATTTGTTTTAAAGACAAAATGGAGCCATACATTTCTCTGGCTACATAATTCGCGATCTCCAGAAATTTATATAGGGCTACGTTTTCAGAATGAGCCTATGTTGTCTTTAGTAAACATCTTTAGTGCATATGGACAAGTGTATGATGAAAACACTGGCACTCTATCAGATCATTATGCACATTACCCTTTAATGTGGTCAACACATGTAGCGCATGGCTGGATGTAAAATTAATTACTCAAATTTAAACAACACCAAAGGAAGCAGCACAAAAGATGTCGGATGTCTAACTGAGAACACACACATTCATGCGGCTGCAGTATATATATACGATTTCTCAAAACAATCCTGAGATTTCCAGCACAAGTTTTCCGGTAAAAAAACATCATCCGTATCTCTTGATCTGAGTTTCTGTGATTAAGCGCGCTTTCATGTGTAATTAATCCACTTCAATCAACTGGTAAAGCAGGATGAGGGGACAACATTTCTGACAAAAGAATAGAAAAACAGGTCCAGGTCAGTGTTCAGGCAGGAAAGGGCCCTTGATTGTGAATAAACCTCTCTGTGAAAGTGGCGTGTAGAAACCCCCCAAAAAATACTGAATATCGCCACTGCCACTGATCTGAATGGATATCAAACAGATTTTTCCGTTTTTGTCCAGCTCAATGTCCTGTGGTTTCCATAAGCATTTCCTCGCTAGATTTCAGCCATTGACACAGAAACCAAAACATTCGGCGGCATCTGCACTTTAATCTCCTTGAGCAACAAGCCAAATAAATACATGTTCATAGCGAGACATGTAGGATATGAAACACTGTAAAGCCCCGCGAGCCAAGAGTAAGCTCATATCTCACACCGCCACGCATGTGGAATAATGATTAGGATCCTGCTCTCACATTTGTGTCGTTGAAATATCACAATCCAGAACTGTACGCTTGAATTGTCCGAAGCCAGAAGGGATAAAACAAAAAGCGTTCATAATAAAGTAGAAATGAAACATAATTAATGAAACTATATGAGACAAACAAATAAAGTTAAAGTCAGAATTATTAGCCCTCCTGAATTAATATTCATTCATTCATTTTCTTTTCGGCTTAGTCTCTTTAATAATCAGTGGTCGCCACTGTGGATTGAACCACCAATCCAGCATATGTTTTACGAGGCGATGCCCTTCCAGTTGCAACCCAACACTGGGAAACATCTATACACACTCATACACACACATACGACCAATTTAGCCTATATAATTCACTTATAGCGCATGTCTTTGGACTGCGGGGGAAACCAGAGCACCCGGAAGAAAACCCACGCTAACAAGGGGAGAACATGCAAACTCCACGCAGAAATGCAAACTGAGCCAGTCGGGGCTTGAACCATTGACCTTTTTGCTGTGAAGCAAACGTGCTACCCATTCAGCCATCATGATATCTCCTGAATTATTAGCCACCCTGTATATTTTGTCCTCAATTTTTGTTTAATGGAAAAGAAGATTTTTTTCAGCACATTTCCAAACATAATAGTTTTAATAACTCATTTCTAATAACTTCTTACATAATATTTTACTAGATATTTTTCAAGATACTAATACTAATATATGTCAGCTTAAAGTGACATTTAAAGACGTAACTAGGTTAATTAGGTAAGTTAGGGTAATTAGGCAAAGCCTTGTGTGATAATTTGTTCTGTCCACAATCCAAAAAAATATGCTTAGGGGGACTAATAATTTTTACCTTAAAATGATAAAAAAAAATTAAAACTGTTTTTATTCTAGCCGAAATAAAACAAACAAGACTTTCTCCAGAAAAAAAATAATAATAAAAATTTTATATATATATATATATATATATATATATATATATATATATATATATATATATATATATATATATATATATATATATATTAGGCTTGGGCGGTATTTCGGTATTATGGTATACCGCGGGATCTAAAAATAGCAACGATGTCAGTTTCAATACCGTTATACCGTCATAAAATATTAAATATCCTTTATTTAATGCCTACAAAAACGTATGTGTGGTTGTCATCACGGGACAGTGTGGAGGAGAGAGAGAGAGGAAGAGGGAGAGGGAGAGGTGACGTGACGTGACGCGCTTCAAAGTGTCCTGCAGTTTGGCAGTTTCGACTGAACAGAAGGGAGACGTAGTTAATATGAACAAGAGGTCTGCATTAGAGCTGAAGATCTTTGCCCGAACCCGGTGAGACCCGAAAAAATCCAAATCCCTGCATTAAAATCCATCCCTGCAAAGGTGAAACAAATGATGTAGTAGTAAACAAAGCGAATTATTACGGCGGTCAAGCCAGTCACTAGCTCAGAAAGAGCGCATTCCAGCCGCAGGTATTTCGCGGTTGCTCATACACTGCGTATTACGGTAGAGCCCTAAACCGCAAGCTGACAGGTAAAAAGACGAGGCCTCTCGCTACAATGAAACTACAGTCATGGAAAATTAAATGGATGTTCCTGACTGGTAGAAGATGAACAAACAATCCAACCCAAAACTTGCAAAATCAGCCAGATCAGAACTCTGCATCTCGACCTGTAGCCGCAGGAAAGGGTGTTCAGCTGCTGGACCCCGTGAGCGCAGGGCTGCGCTAAAGCCAGTGGATTTAATAATGTTCCTCCACAAACACACGTAGCCTAATCTTGGTGAGTAAAGGGTTTTTCAATTATAAATAAATATTAATTAAACCATATAATCATAATGTAGACAGAGTATACAGGCTAATGGTGGCATTATTCTTTTAATATTCAACTTCACCGCCGCCTTAATGCCAGATTGTGAAGAGAAGTTGAGAAACAAACATTGCAGAGCCTTTATCTTAATTTCGTTATTGCCAAAATACCCGTCATCATTTAGAGTTTATTTTAATTTGATTTGTTAAGAAAGATTATGCTGATATGTTACGATGTTACAGAGGACTTACTTTATTTCTTTGTTCCAACTTTCAAGTGGCATATAGCCTAGTCTACGTTTGTTACGAATAAATGATGTTAAAACATATAAATGACTCATTCTTTAAAAAATGCAATAGACCTGTGTGCATGAGCACATTTGAATAATGTCGGGCTGTAAATGGGTTCGGGCTTTATAAAGCTGTCAATCAAAATGTACCTGTCGGACTCGGGACCTATCGGGTATAATTTTTATGGCCCGATTACAGCTCTGCATTCCCGCTGCAGTACCGCGGGAGCCGGCCAGATTTCTTATGGTGTGGGAGTAAATTTCTAAATAAATCGCGGGAGAGATGTGTGTGTGTGTGTGTGTGTGTGTGTGTGTGTGTGTGCTGTGCGTCGCTTCTCTCTCTCTCTCTCTCTCTGACCGCGAGCATAAGGTCGCATAGAAGGTATTCAGTTTCTGAATGGTTTAGGCTCAAGCCAACAGTTTGGTGACGCTGTCTGAGCCTTACGTCATAATTTTTTTATTACGCCGGTAATACCGGATACCGGGGTAAAATATGAAGGCGGTTTGACGGTATCAAAATTTGGATACCGCCCAAGCCTAATATATATATATATATATATATATATATATATATATATATATATATATATATATATATATATATATATATATATATATATTATAGGAAATACTGTGGAAAAACTTGCCCTGTTAAACATCATTTGGGAAATATTAAAACAAAAAAGTATATTAAAAAATATTATATATATATCTATAAATTAAATTTTTAATTAAATGAACGTTTGTTTAAAATTTTCTGTGACATTGAAATTCATTTTTCAGATTGCTGTCTCACTTTAAAAATTTATACAGCATATATATTTGTGTATATATATATATATATATATATATATATATATATATATATATATACACAATGTAGAAATAATTATAAAATAAATGACAATAAATAAAATAAAATATAACACACACAGTATCGCAATTAATTAATTCACATTCATAGATTGAATTAATTTAATAAAAATAACTGTAATTTGGAAGTGCATCTCAGACAGAACAACTTTTTGCCACTAGGATGCGATGGTTAAAACACACATATACAATGCACAGTATCCTCTCCATCTGTGTCTAACTTAACTTCATTATAAGTGGCCTTTTTAAAAACCTGATCACAAGTAAGAAGCATAAATTCTGCTCTAGTCCTAAATTGACAAAGTTTGGTCCCACTTTAGATTGTGGCCTTAACTAATGTACTTACAGACAAATAATCATTTGTTACAATGTACTTATTGTGTAAACACATGTTTTTACATTGTACGTATTTAAATACCTGCACTGAAAAAACTATTCATTGGATTTTTTTTTTTTTTTTTAAAGGTAAGTGGTTGCAAACTACACGGGGAGAACATGCAAACTCCACACAGAAATGCCAACTGACCCAGCCGGGCCTTAAACCAGCGACCTTCTTGCTGACAGGCAATCACGCTACCCACTGCGCCCAAGTTGAACATTACCCAACTTAATTTGTTTGTTTAAATTTAGCCCATACAAATTGTTTGCACCAAATCTGTTCTTAACCTTACCCATATCACACCTCTGTAGCCCCAGAATATCAAATTTATATCAAAACCAAAGGCCAGTTACTTTAAAAGTCACTCTTTCAGTTTGCTCTGGGTGCACCTTTTTTGCTCAGATACTGTGCACATCATGTACTGCAGCATCTAGGTGGACAGCAGAAATATCTGATCATCCGCATTCAACAGAACAAGCAGGCGCAAACTGACGTTTGGTTCATTCATCCAGGTGCCTGAAGACCAGCAGATAAACATCTCACCCAAAAGCAAGAATAACACAACGTCCCATTGAGGCTGAGTAATTACCTGTTCTCCCTCCCAATGTCACTGATGAATCACCTGTGATAGTGATCTCGCACCACCAACCAGCAATGAGACCAACTCTGTCTGTCACACTGCAAACGCAACAAAGATTCCATTTACTTCCAATAACTGAGCACCAGAAGGGGATTACAGAATAATATTGGCATATGCAATTGAGAAAAATCCTGCAACCCCAATCCAAAACAAAAAAAGTTGTTTTGTTTTAAATGAAATAAAAATGAGAATATGTGATTTAGATCTCTTTAAACATCATTTAATTTACAAAAGTACAAAGTTAATATTTAAAAAAAAAATTAGCTATTGCTAATTAACTTTGCTATCAATTACAATGAATAATTTTTTGGAAATACACAAAAATATGTGATTTATCAGTTATTTTTTAACCTTAAATTTACAAAGGTACATAAAATTAAAAATAAATAAAATGAATCCAAAAAGGTAAAAAAAATAATAATAATATAAAATAAATCATTGATTGACAAATGTAAAACAAGAAAATATATTTTAAAAAAAATCCTGATCCTAGATTAACTTTGCTGTCAATAATGATGTATAATTGTTTGGGATTTGATTTTTTTAATTAAATAAAAACAAGAAATTGTGCTTTATTAGTTCTCTTTAAACTTTAAATGATTTACAAAGGTAAAAAGAAAAATACTGATACTGTTAAACTTTGCTATCAATCACAATTTTAAATTGTTTGTTTGTTTTTATATATATAAAAACAAAAGATACATGATTTAATTGTTCGTTTTAACCTTTATTTATGTTCCAAAAGTACAAAGAAAATAACTTCAGTTTTTCCTGATCACAGGTTAACTTTGCTATCAATAACAATGTATAACTGTTTGGAATTGTATTTATTAAATGACATAAAAGCAAGAATATGTGATTTATTAGATGACTTTAACCTTTAAATAATTTACAAAGGTAGTATCAAAAAAAATACTGATCTCGATTAACTTTGCTATATCAATTATGAGTTTAGATTGTTTGGGAATTGTTTTTTTTTTTATAAAATAAAAACAAAAATATGTGATTTGTTTGTTTGTAACCTTTAAAGTATGAAGAAAATATTTACCATTTTCCTAATCTTTTGTTAACTTTGATTAATAACAATGTATAATTGTTTGGGATTTTAAATTTTAAATGAAATAAAAACAAGAATATGTGATCTATTAGTTCTCTTTTAACATTTATTTAATTGACAAAAGTACAACCAGAAAATAATTATCTGTCCTGATCCTTGATTAACTTTGATATCAATTACAACTATTTGAGATTTTTTTAAATCAAAGTTATCCAAGCAAAATTGTTGCCCAATAATGCATGATACAAGATTTCACCATGATCCTTTTCATGATTAGTTCTACACTTACATCAATAAAAGACAAATCTTAACTACAGGCCAGTCAAGCAAACTCACTCGGTTACTACAAAACCATTGAAGTCATGAAAACCTCACCTATTAACAGTCCTACATACTTTCAAAGCCTTAAAACTGTATATTCTACTGTATAACCTTTTTACTTCTATTTTGCTTCTGGTTTAACATTTTTTGCAGTGGGTTGCAGCCATTAAACTTTTTATATATTATTACATACATTTACTTAAAAAAAATGCTATTGAAAAAATTGACAAATAAAACATGTTTAAGAGAATTAACAAAACACATATTCTTCATTTAATTTTTTCAGATTCCGGGTCATATTTTTGTGGAGATAGCATACATATGGAATGTGCACCCCAGTTGAAAGACGCTGTCACTTGCCTTTGTTGCATTGCTGTTTGTTGTGCTTAGACACACAATCAGAACGCAACTCAGATGTTGAGTAAAGCAGGTATCTTGTTGCTACAAAAGCACTAATGGTTAGA